>NW_006400279.1:343124-344686 GCF_000299155.1 Elephantulus edwardii
TTTTGTGGGGTTTTTTTAGTGTTTTGGCTGGTTTTTTGCAAAAAAAGATTTGCAAGTAGCAAAAAGTAAGAAAGACGTCGAGCAGTTGGGACTGGGAGACTGTGTTGTGTAATTTAAATAAAAAAAGGAGATGAATGAGGATGACAAAGGGGGTGGGGTTGTCTCTGAGTGACTCAGAGGAAGAAGCCAGGAGGGTCCCCTTGTAAATGTCAGGTAGGAGTGAATGAAATGTTAACACCTTGGAATTCAGAAAGAGACAGAGAAACTGTATCAGCTACCAGCTAGAGAAATGTTGTAACAGGAGATTTGATTCTGTAACAACCACCAGCTGGAAAAACATTGTAACAGGCATGTGGAATTTTTCTTGGAGGCCACGTGGAGAGGCAGGGAGGCTGGATTCAGGCTTGATTGAAAGCTTCATTTCACTGGTTTTAAAAAGAGGACCCCTGGACAGCTCGTAGGCGTTGCTTCCCTTCCGACTGGAGGACACAGCCATAAATAAAGGACGAGGCCACTGCAATTGCTTACGTCTGAATCAGAAGAGAATCACACCCAGGTAAGTCAAACCCTGAGCTTCTAACAAAGAATTCAAAGATTGCAATCCACCAGTCTCTTCTAGGAAAGGGTTTCACCTTAGAAATCACACAGGACTGGTCGACGCTGGTTTAGAAATCAGAATCAGATTATGAATGAGTCTAAAATCCACAAGAGGACGTCAGTCTTAGTACTTCTAAGGTTTTTCTGGGAGTTGCAGGGGTTAAATATTGGGGTCTTGGTCAAAAAAAGTCCCAGAGGATTAGAATCTGCTTTTGTAAAGATTCAGTGAAACAAACCCAAACCTATTGGTGTTGATTTTCTCAGTGAGTAAATAAATATTGATAGTCCTAGAGCTGCTCCTTGAGGTTTTCGAGGCTGTGAATTATTTCCAGAAGCATCAGTGCCTGTGCTTTCTCCCTGGTGGCTTCAAACCCTTGACCATTTAATTGTCAGCTAAGTGCTTAAACACTGCACCCCAGACAACTGCATAGGACATGTCCACCCCCTACAACAATGACAATTAAAAATCTCAACATTCCTTAAAAACAGCTCGAGAGGTATTAGAGTCCATTCAAGACCTGGGGCCAGGACAGAATACAAATAATTCCTGTTTCTCTGCTATTAACCCAAAGGTCACAGGTGCCTTGGAGGAAAGGCCTGGTTATCTGGGGGGGGGAGGGGGGAGAAATGCCAAACCAATCTAGCTGGGAGAATTGATAACCATAAGTTTGTGCTTTTTTAGGTTAATCTTTACAAAAGCATATGGGCAGGTTCTAATCTTCTGAAATGTTTGATGAGAACCTAACCCCTTAAGTCCTGCAGTAGACTTTGAACGACTGGATGGTTGGCTGGGAGGCAACGTGGATTGGTGGGGGTGGTTCTCTTGTTTATATAGTCTGTCTATCTATCTATCTATCTATCTATCTATCTATCTATCTATCTATCCTGTCTATCTCTATTCTGTCTGTCTATAATCTATGTATTATTGATATCTATCTGTTTATCTATCTATCGTGTCTATCTAT
>NW_006400279.1:345231-347241 GCF_000299155.1 Elephantulus edwardii
TCTGTCTATCTATCAATCTATCTATCTACAAGCAGCTACAAGCATACAGTGTAACTCTCTATCTTTTTAAATACCTACAGAAACGTATTGAGAGTTTAACTATGTGGGTCTTCATGTCTCTACAGGCAACTAGGGAGAGAGTTTGCATACAGCATACAACTATATATCTATTTATGTAGCTACAGCAAGCTAGGGAGAGTGTTACCGTGTAACACCATCACTATCTATGTATCTAGAGAGAGCTAGGGAGAGAGTCTGATGACAGTGAAACAATGTATCCATTTATAGATCTCTCATGAGCTCGCCATTGGATAGAGACTCATCAATAACCAGTGTGATACAGATGAAACAACCTTCCTCACAACGAATGAGGGTGACTTATTTTTCTTTCTTTAAACTTTCATGTATTGAGGGTGACTTTCTGAAACACTTATTGCAGAAGATCAAAGAATGCAGCCTTCTGTATGGGTTGCATCTTAAAGTCAAGAAAACCAGGATTCTTTGCACTGAACCAATAGTATTGTGAAAGATGGAGTAGAGATTGAAACTGTCAACAACGGCATCTTATTTGGATCCACAATTAACACCCTGGGTAACAGCAGTGAGGAAATGAGGAGATGCATTTCACTGGGAAAGTCTCCAAATTATTGTTATTGTTGTTGTTAAGTGCTATCAAGTCGTAAACGACTCATAGCAACCCTATGAACAAAAGACCTGAGCACTGCTATAATTTTCATCATTTCTCCAAGTTCATAGGGTTTCCAGATGCAAACTGTTTTGGAAGTGGATGCCAGTCCTGCTTCCAAGCGTGTTTTAATCAGGGGGGCTCCACCCAACACTGTCCACCATGGGTGACCATTCTCACATTTGACACACATCAGTGTCCCCGTGTTCAGCTTTACAGCAACCACGAGGGATCTCTGTACGGCAATGCACAGACCAGTGCTATATGACCTAGAAGAATGTTCCACCGAACACAATTAAAACCAGGCCTGAGGGCTGCAGATTAAAATCACTCACCTTTGCTTTGGTTGCATCACTTCCTATCCACTAGGCCCACAGAACTCTATGACTCACAGCAATTCTTGCAGGAGAAATGTCAGATGCATTGCACTGAGAAAGTCTGCGCTTAGGAACTTCTCCAAATCGCTGAGGAGTAATGATGGCAGTTTGAGGACTAAGGTGTATCTGATTCAGGCCACTGCTGTCTTTCTGGTCAGTTGCTGTGCATCTGAGAGCTGGACAATGAATAAAGATGACAGAAGAATGGATGGCTTAAAGCTGTGGTGTTGGACAAGAGCACTGGACATCCCATGGATGGACAAAAGGACAAATATGTCTTGGAGAGGGTACAACCGGAGTGGTCTTTGGAAGCAAGAGTAATGAGGCTTTGCCTCATGTACTTTGGACATGTTGCTAGGAAGGGCTATTTCTTGGAGGTGGACATGATGCTTGGAAGGGTGTGGAAGGTCAGCAAAGGAGAGGAAGCCCCTCGACCAGGGGGATGGACGCAGTGACTGCTGCAATGGGCTCTTGTGTGTCAGGAAGTGTGAGGATGGCCCAGGATAGAACAGGATTCAGATCTTTTGTTTAAAGAGTCACTTTGCGTCATGCTGGACTTGACTGCACCCACCTATGAACTAAGCAAAGGGTTTTAATACAGGTAACTATGGAGCTATTTATGTATCTGTAGAGAGCTGGGGGGACAGCTTCTGTACAATGTAACTATGTATCTTTCCATGTATTTGTAGGGAGTAGGGAGAGATTTCGAGGAAAGTATAACAATGTATATATTTTTTGAAATCTAGGGAGCTACAATGACCTAATGAATAAAAAAGTCATAGTGTGAAGACCAAAGTAAGTGGTTTGAAGCCACCAACTTCTAGGAGTGAGTAAGACAGAGACCATCTCCTCCCATGTATTTTAAAGTGTCTGAAAACTTGCTCCAGCAACAGCAATTTTATTTTATTTTAGTTTCATTTATTTTAGATTATTTATTTTATTTTATTT
>NW_006400279.1:347856-354852 GCF_000299155.1 Elephantulus edwardii
TTATTTTATTTTATATTCCACTCATTTATTTATTATCTGCTTGGTGGCGAACATTTTCTCGGCAACAATTTCACCCTTATTTTATTGCATGGTCACAATCTTTACAGAAGCTGACTGCCTGGTACTTCCATTCCTGGCAGTTTGCATGTGGGCTTGAACTGCTGGCCCTTTGATTTGTCGTGGAATGCAGTCACCACAACAGCATGGCCACATTGGGGGCGGGGGGTGGGGTGGTGAAGCATTTATCACACAGACACTGTAATCTGTGTGCTTAAAATGATGAGCATATTGGGCTATTAATTCAAAGTTTGACGTTCCCACGTCATCCAGAGAGACTGTTGAAAGTAGCTTGGGGAATCTCTGTGTCCTCATGCCTCAACTTAAAATCTCAGCCCCCCAGTTTTCCTGTCTCCCGTCTGCTGAGTAAGAAGCCACTTGATGATGTCCATTTGGGGGAGAGGGGCCTTGCATCAATCATTTACCTTTTCCTTTCTTTCAGGAAGATGGTCAAGGCAAACATGTGGGGTCTGCAGCCTTCTAGGTAAGACAAAGGGACAGGCATTTGTCAATACATGAGATGCTGTGTCCTGGCCCATAGGGTGAAGCCTGAAAATTATGAGATCGGTGCTGCAGACTGAGGTTGGCAGTGAGTCTCCCGTCAGCACCCACGCGCCTCTGTTTGGGGGTGGTGGGCATGGAAACATGTCCACTGACCACCTCCTAAGACATTATCATTCATCAGCCAATTGATGATGGTGGAGGTGGTGATGTGAGTAGATGAAGATGTCCTGTGAGAGATCTATCTGAATACTACCCTGTCTTGCACCAGTTCCACCCATCTCTGAGAAGAGATACCTCTATCTCTTTATCCACAGACAGAGACAAAAACATAGAACTCGCTATGGATATATAGATATAAACAGACATGTAGAGACAGGGGATGCGACTGCGGGCTGACAGTCTGGAGGGTTTTCAAAGGCAGTTAATCCCAGAGGAGGACACGGCCCAACCTTCTCCCATGGACCAGCGGGTGGATTTGAACCTTCCCCCTTCGGGGCAGCAGCATGACTGCTGAGCTCCACACCAACACTACTCTAAGATAAGACAGATTCACAGGGACCTCTGCCTGCTTCCTGGCGAGGAGCTGGGTTCCCAGTGCAAAAATACATGGTTCGAGTCCTACAGCTGCTCCATGGAAGAAGGTTGGGCCATCCTTGCAGCAGGTCCAAAGTATGCCGTAGGTAAAATTATAGATTGTTTTATAGGTATCATTTTTACACACACGCATTTGTATTTTACATGTGATGTTGTATAAATGTTTCAACCTTTTGCAGTGTTGCGTAGTATTCCACTAAGTGGCTGTTCCACTGTTTCTTTAGATATTCATTTGCTAAGGGGTCATATACATTGTTTCCAACTCTTTGCTACTATAAATGATGCTGAAAAAACAAATTTGTGGCCAGTTATGTCACTGTGCCTAGCTCCTCTTTGAGATACAGTCTTCATAATGCGATTACTGGATTGTTAACTCCGTTTACACCTTTGTCGGTCTGCAATGCAGCTGTTATTCCTTTGGGAGATTATTTATACCAGGGAGCAGCCCAACATTTTTACGCCCATTCTTAGATAACCCCCCCCAAAGCCCCTTAAAATTATGTCACAAGTTTCCCCTTTGACAGAGGTGACAGGAGTAAACTGGAACAGAGCTCAACTCCATCTGATGTGTTGTTCCATTTCAGGCATCGGCCAGTGGTGGTGGTGGTGGTTGTCAGCACGCTGTTGCTTGGGATGCCCTGCGGCTGCAGGGATGTGACCCCTTCCCAGCCCAACATCCTGCTGCTCATGGCAGACGACCTCGGCATCGGAGATGTCGGTTGCTATGGCAACAGCACCATCAGGTAAGGACCAGGGACCGTCCAGCCTTTATTTACCCAAGGCTGAACCCTGACGGCGGAGAAAAGGAAGGCCGCTGGTACTTTGTATTAGCCAGTCCCAGTGGAAGGAAAATCAGGATACATTGATCTTTGGGATACAATTTGTGACTCTCAAATTGGACTCAACCACCTGAAGCCACCACAAAGGCAAAGCAATGCTGGCCTGTCCAGCCCACAGCTTTGCTCTGGTCGGCTGTCATGGTTAAGATCTATCTGTGTGTGTGTGTGTGTTTCTGTGTGTTTCTCTATCTTTCTGTGTGTGTGTCTGTCTGTCTCTGTCTGTCTTTCTCTTTCTCTCTGTCTCTCTTTCTCTCTGTCTCTCTTTCTCTCTCTGTAATCTCTCTCTTCTCTCTCTGTGTGTCTCTCTCCTGTCTGTCTCTCTCTCTTTCTCTGTCTCTCTGTGTGTGTGTATTTCTTTCCCTCTCTATCTCTCTCTCTCTAATATCTCCTCTGTCTGTCTCTTTCTCTCTCCTGTCTGTCTGTCTCCCTCTCTCTCTCATCTCTCTGTGTCTGTCTGTCTCTGTGTGTGTGTGTGTTTCTCTCTTTCTCTCTCTGTCTCTCTTTCTCTCTCTAATCTCTCCTCTGCCTGCCCCTCTCTTTCTCTCTCCTGTCTGTCTGTCTCTCTCATCTCTTTCTGTCTCTCTGTCTCTCTCTCTCTCTCTTTTTCTCTCTGTCTCTCTCTCTGTGTCTGTCTGTCTCCTCTCTCTCTCTTCTCTGTCTCCTCTCTATGTCTTTTTCTGTCTCTCTGTCTCTGTGTGTGTGTGTGTGTGTCTCCTCTCTCTCCTCTCTCTCTCTTCTCTGTCTCCTCTCCTGTCTTCTCCTCTCTCTCTCCCCCCTCCTCTCCCCCATTTCTCTCTTTCTCTCTCTTTAATTTTAATGAAAGTTTTCACAGACTTTGCATTCCCATTCATTCATTGTTGCACTTCTCTCCCTGCCCATCCCTCCTCCCTTGCTTAATTTTGTAAGAAGGCTTTTGACCGAGTAGATCCTAACAAAGTTATCGTGAGTGTTGAGAAGAGTGGGAATCAGAGAACACTTAATCATGTTTATACACCATGTGAGACTGGCTCAGGACAAGGCAGGCTTCAGAGCTGCTGTATACAGGGCCACCAAGAGTGACAGGAGACACAAGAGCACATCACAGCAACAACATACATGATGTCGATCTCTACCAAGCAGCTGTTGTCTGTCAAAATAAAAACAAGGGAACATTTGCACGGTTTAAAATTTAAAAAAGGGGCTGTATCTGCTTTCCATCTCTAGTCAAGCTATAGGTTGAGCTAATTATTGCAGACGCTGGACTCTCTGGAAAAAAAATAGCATCAGGATTAGAGAAAGACTCGCCCTCATCACATGTCAGGCAGGTGGGCACAATCTCACTGGCTGAAAGGGAGCAGGAATTGAAGCACTAGCTGCAGAAGGTGCTTCTGTGAAGAGTTTTGTTTTCTTGATATTGAGATGCAGTCCAAAGTGAAGGCTGTAGGGTTTTTTTGTCAATATCAAGAAAACAAAAGTCTTCACAGAAGCACCATCGTGAGGGATGGAGAAAAAGACAGAAACCATACGTAGTGTCCTTTTACTTGGTTTTCCCCCCAGGCGACGTCCACTGGGATCAGGAGTGCAGACATCGAAAGGCAGGTGGGCTCATCGGTTGTGTAGGACTTTGCCAAAGAGCAAGGATGTCAGTGTAGAGACTAAGGTGTGCCTGCCGTGACTCTCAGCTCTGCGTGGAATTGGATGCATCTGAAAGTAGGACAATGACGAAATTAGGAACACAGGAAGATGGAAGACTTTGATTTGTGGGGTGTTGGAGAAGCATACTGAATATATTACAGAATATCAAATACGCATTCAAGAAAGTCTTGAAGGACATGCAATCAGGGAGGCCAGGATGGTGAGACTTGGTCTTCTAGGGTCAGAGGCAGAGAGGTAGACTGTCCATGAGATGGATGGACAAGAGTGACCACAGCCCTGGGCTGGAACCTGTCACAGAGGGAGTGAGAATGGGAGTGGACAAGACAGGGGTCAGATTTGTGGTTCCTTGTACAGCAGTTTATACGAACCATAGTCTCTGGGGGCGACGGTGAATCTGTTAGTCTGGGAATAAAACTATTCTCTCTCCCTCCCCTACTTAGGACTCCACATATCGACCGTCTTGCCAAAGAGGGGGTGACCCTCACCCAGCACATCGCCGCAGCCTCCGTGTGCACCCCAAGCCGGGCAGCCTTCCTGACGGGCAGGTACCCACTGCGGTCAGGTGAGGTCTTTCTGATGTCTGACCACCATACAGACCATGCTAACTGGGGAAGCCAGGGAGTGGCTCCATTGGTACGACCCTCATCCTCCGTGTGGAGGACTCGAGTTCGATTCCTGGCCAGGGCACTTTGTGCAAACCCACTGCCCGGCTGTCCTTGGGGGTTTGTGGTGTCCAAGGGGTTTCAGCAGAAGTCTGCGGATGCAGACAGACTAGAAATAAAAGCCTGGCAGTCTTCCTGTGATCAGCAATGCCCCAAGCTCTCAAGAACTCTGTTTTCTGTGACAGTCAGGGAATGACAGGGACTTGGGATCCATCCTGTGGTAATAGGATCTGAATTGCAGTAAATGGCTGTGTTGAATATCATTTCAGATGATCAGATAAGAACTGTAGCTGGGAATCCCTGGGGTGGGACTTGCTGGGAACGGATTTGGGATCAACTCGAAATGCATCTTGCAAACACATACACAAGTCAGAGAATGTAAAAATGTCTCTGGATTCGACAGGACTTTGTTGAAATTGTTCGTCTTTTTTTACATACCTTCTCACCAAGACCATTGGATCAACTCACAGAAAGATCTTTCATAGTCATGCATCCTTTCAGAATTTTTTTCCCCAATATTCCTTTTTGTTTGGGGGTTCCACCCCCCCCACACCTTTTTTGTGTAAGTTATCCCAATAGAGTCCCAAGACAGTAATCAATAAGTCTTCTTATTTATAAAAAGACAATAATCTTCAATAAGTAATCAATAAGTCTCCTTTTTAAAATTTTTTTAATTTTTTCTTTTTTGTATGTGTACCGTCAAATCTGATCTGACTGGCCCAGGAGGAGATTGCCCCTCCTTCTCCAGCAGAGCATCTAATGGATTTGAATCACATATCTCTGAGATTGCAATGAAGTCTTCTTATTATAAGAAGACAATCAGTCTTCTTATTTCTTCAATAGATAATTTTTTAAAAGTTCACTTGTGCCTCCAGAGGCACACACACACACTAAAATAAAATTTAAAAATATTTTAAAAAAATTTCACTAGTGGGATTAACTTTTTATTCAAGAGTCAATACATTCACAAAGCCTTCCAGTGCACAAAACCATTCCATGCAATTGGTAAGAAAAATACCATAAACACAAATGCCACTGTGATAAACTTTGGGATTCTTTCTTTTTTACATAAATTGATTGATTACACTGATAGGTCATGAGGAATGAAGGTAAATGATGGGGCGATTTTTTTTTCATTGCATTCTGTGCCGTGCTGGGTGTCGGCCAATGTTTTGAATTAAAAAGACTGTATATAATATACTTATATACTGTATAATATACTTTTTTAAAAAAGACTATTTACACCTGGTTGTTGATTAAATCAAATTAACCAAACCACTTACATCTGGTGAATGAAATGCAAATGGCCAGACTATTAATACCTGATTGTTGATTAAATAAAAGCAACCTACTTTAAAAAAAACAAACAACAAAACCCAAAACACTATGCATTAACTGCCACCCACGGTCTGCAGGCATGGTGTCCAGCAATAGTAACCGTGTCATCCAGTGGACAGCCGTGTCCGGAGGCCTCCCACCCAACGAGACCACGTTTGCCAAAATACTGAAGGAGAAAGGCTATACCACGGGGCTGATCGGTGAGTCTTGTCCCTCAAGTTTCAGGCTCCTGGATCAAACAGGAGGAGAGAGTTCCACTTAAAAGCTTTGCTGGTTGGTGCCAGTGTGCTTAGCTGTTAATGCAAAGGTTGGCAGTTTGAACCCACCCCCAGGCTGAAGGGGTGGCCACCTTGGAAGACAGATCTGACAATCCATTTCTATATTTCTAATCAATTTCTTGCAAAGGCACCTGTGGGGTCTGAGATCCATGGGGTCTAATGGACAGCCAGCTGGCTCAAAGGTGGACACTCTTTCCCCCCCTTTCCTATTGTCCAGGCAAATGGCATCTGGGGCTGAGTTGCAAGTCATGGAGTGACCACTGTCACCACCCTCTCCAACATGGGTTTGGCCACTTTTACGGCATGCCCTTCACCATGATGGGAGACTGCCTGAGATGGGCGCTGTCCGAGAAGCGGGTGGGCCTGGAGCGCAAACTGGACTGGGGAGCCCACCTCCTGGGCCTGGCGGTTTTCACCTTGGCCGCTGGGAATCTCGTTGGGCTGCTCCGGGTGCCCTGGATGCTGGTGGCTTGGGCTGCGGCCGGGGCTGCCCTGCTGGCCACTGTCTCACACTTCCTGGGCGCCCTGATTGTCCACGCGGATTGTTTCTTGATGAGAAATCGCTCCATTGCAGAGCAGCCCCTGGACCCCCCCAGGACCACAGGGATCTTCCTCCAGGAGGCCCACAGCTTCATCAAGAGGTGAGCTGAGGAGGGATCTTGGACTCCGGGGGGAACTCAGTTCATTGTTAGCTAGAAGGTCGGTGGTTCAAGCACAACCAGAGGCGCCTCGGAAGAAAGGCCAGGCAACCCCCCCTTCTGACACCTGAGCTCTTGGAAACCAGGTGGGAATGCCTCGCCCCATGTGTTACCTTGAACCACAAAACTGAAGGTCACAGGTTCAAATCCATACAGGACACAGAGGGAAAATGATGTCGCTCAAGGGTCTTATATATATTCTAGCCTTGGGAACCTCATTTCTAGTGGACCGAGGCCGTCCAGGAGAAAGGACATGACCATTTGGATCTTGTATTTGTGTCTTCTGATGCTTCCACAAAAAAGGAATGCCATTCATTGTATATTTATTGTGCCTAAAAGTCTTCTAAGTTTTTTTAAAATTTTCTTTTTCATTTCATTTTAACATATTTTT
>NW_006400279.1:355641-360362 GCF_000299155.1 Elephantulus edwardii
ATTTCATTTCCATGTTTTAATTTTTTTCTTATTTCAGTGTCTTTTAGTTTGTGTTCTTTTTTATTTCCAGTTTTTTTAATTTATGTTCTTTTAAAATCTTATTTCTTTTTTACATTTTGTTGTATTTTCTTTCTTTTTAATTGTTACTGCATTCACTGATCTTATTTTTCATTGAAGCTTATTTTCTTATAAAAGTAACATTATTGGGTGTTTCACTCTCCTTTTTATTTGTGTTTTTGACATGGACCATCAGGTCAGAACCGATTCACAGCTGACCCTCCCTCTGGTTTTGAGAGGCTGTACGTGCCGTGACAGGAGAGGGTGGATTTGAACTTTGTAACTTTGTATTGTCAGTGCAACTCCTTGTTATTGTTGTTGTGTACCATCCAATCAAAACCAACCCAAAGCTGACCCTCTCTGGTTTTTCAGAGACACTTAATCACACAGGAGGAGACTGCGAACCCTTCTCCCACAGAGCGGCTGGTGGATTTGAACCGAGTGCCTTTGGGATTGCAGCTCCATGTCTTACCTTCTCATGGGGGGGTCTTCCTCTCTTTCTGTGACCCTCCACCTTTCCAAGCATGATGTCCTTCTCCAAGGAATAGCCTCTCCTCACCGCATGGCCCAAAGGATGTGACACAAACCTTTATCATCTTGACATTCATGTAATTATTTCTTTGTGTGTGCCGTTTCATTTTTTGACGTCTACTCTTCCAACATTCATACTTGATACCTTTCCTCTGCCAGCGATTCAAGATGTTTGTAGCTATTTCCTTTCAAATTTCATTCGCATTCACATGCTGCTTCAAGATAGAAAGACAGAGGGTTGGTGCCCACAGAAAGGCAATGAGAAAAGATGCTGAGAGGGCTCATTTTCTTTTCTCTTCGTTTTGCTCACTTATTTGATGTTTGCATTGAATGTTTTTAATTCCATTTTATTTTTATGTATGCATTAGGAGTGGCATCTGCTTCCTAAACCACATGCCTTTGGAAATTCTGTGAACTATGATAGATTTCGATATTTGTAGATGGGCTTCAGGCCTTTTGTTCATCGGCTCGCTAAGAGTCCTACTCAACTTGAAGGCAATCAACAACAACAGCAAAATTGCTTTTTTTGGTGCCAAAACCCGGGATCAAACAAAAAATTGCTATTTTACTTCATTTCCTCTTCTTATAAAAAGGCAAACATCCTTCTACGAGTTTCTGACGTGGGATCTGAGGACATGAATCAAGTTCTCAGAGGCGTCCTTTAAAGAGCTGACCGCTTCACTGTCCCTAATGTCTGTTCCCCTTTTCAGAAACAAGCATGGCCCTTTTCTGCTCTGGATGTCTTTCCTGCATGTCCACGTGCCCCTGGTCACCACCGAGAGCTTCCTGGGGCAGAGCCAGCATGGGCAGTACGGTGACAATGTGGAGGAGATGGACTGGATGGTAGGTGAGTGACCGCTGCCCCTGGACACCAGAAAAGCCAATACCAAGACACACAGCCCAGGCCAGACAGCTCCCCAACCAACTCAGGTCTGTAAAGTCAACTAGAACATGTCATTGTGAGATGCCTTCAGGTCAGTTCAGAGTGACTCTGTGAACAAACACATCTGACTCCTGTCCTGTCCTGCCCTCTCTGACAGGCTGCAAACCATGGCTGCGGTCACTCTGTTATCTGTCTCTTAGAGGGTCTTTCTCTGTGTCTCTGACCCTGTCCCTGGGATATTCAATACTCTTCTCAAACACCCTAAAGCAAAGGTATCCATTCTTTTCCTGTCATCTCTAGTCCCTGTCCAATTTTAAAAAAAGAAAGTGATTGACAAGACCACGGCTTGAAACAGATGCACCTTAGTCTTCAAGCTAACATCCTTGCTCCTCTGTACTTTGGAGAGGTCCCTGATAGCAGACTTTCCCACTGTGGGGTTGAATATTTTGATTTCTTGACTGCTGGTGCCCAGGCTGTGGACGGTGGGTCAAAGGAAGTTGAACTTGACGGTGACACTATTTTCTACATTCATCGTGACATTGTCTGTTGGCGCCTGTGGGGAAGGATCCTTATTTTCTCGACGTTGTCACATCATAAGTCATATTAAAGGCTGAAATCTTTAATCTGCTCATTGTTTCAAGGCCTTCTCACAAACACAGGTGGCGGACAGGTCTTCCTCGGATCCTGACGCCATGCATTTCTTTTTTTCATTAAGTGTAGCAGTTCAAATTATTGGTTCAACACACAGATTGAAACAAGAAACAGCTTTGATGCTCACCTTTCTCAGTGTTTCCTTGAGGGCTGAAGAGTCCATCGACGGCCAACAGAACAAATCTGACACCAAACCATTATAAAGCTCACTTTCTAAGCTTTCCTGCTCTGTTATTTTTTTTCTTTCTTTTTATGCACTGTTGCCAATTTTTTCCTTCCACCAGCCCACCCTGCAATGCAGCCCTTATCCCAAATTGTATGCAGTTATATAATATGCTTATCAATAAATTCGTTTCAAACAGTGCTTCTCTGTATCTGACCTAATGCAGCAGATAAATCATTCTCTGTCCCTTCCTCTCCCATTCTCTCCCCAGAGACCCCCACCCACATCTGTCCTATTTTATAACAGTGATGTGATGCCGTATTTTGTACTTCTTGCAAGGAGATACTTTACTGAGCATCACCTTTGCTGGTGTTTATGACGATGATTTTCATAAAAGTTCACAGAAATGTTCGCTTTTCATTCATTCATGGTTGCACGTTTTCCTTGCAACCCCTGCCCAGTGTCTCCCCCCCTTTTTTTTAATTTATAAAAAGTATTCATTGTTGTATTCCTGGCATTTTTTAATGTGTGCTTAAAATATGTGTAAGATTCCTTGGAGAGGAAATGCATGCACCCAAGACAGACTCATGACAAGCGAGGGGTTTAACTGATTAATAAACGGCTGTGCAGTGACATTTTAGAATCACTTTTAAGCCAGGCTCTGTCACTTGAGAATATTGACCGGCTTTCTGATTTTGAGCATCCCTTAAGCTAAGGCAGAGATATTTATTTATCAGTTAAAGCAATTGTTCAAATATAAGATATTTTATTATTCTGTGTTCTCTCTCTATCTCCCTCTCTTCCTCTTTCTGTCTCTCTTTCTCTGTGTGTCTTTCTCTGTTTGTCTCTCTCTATGTCTGTCTCTCTCTTTCTCTTTCTGTCTGTCTTTTTCTGTCTCTCTTTCTGTCTGTGTGTCCTTTTCTCCCTGTCTGTCTCTATCCTTTTCTATTTGTCTCTCTTTCTGTTTGTCTCTCTTTCTCTCCATCTGTCTCTCTCTGTGTCTCTATGTGTGTGTCTCTCTGTCTCTTTTTCTCTGTCTCTCTGTCTGTCTCTCTCTCTCTCTCTGTCTCTCTCTGTCTGTCTGTCTTTCTCTCTGTGTCCTTTTCTCCCTGTCTCTCTGTTTTTGTCTCTCTTTCTCTTTTTCTGTCTGTCTCTCTTTCTCTCTCTGTTTGTGTGTTTCTCTCTCTGTCTCTCTTTTTCCTATTCTGTCTGTCTGTCTCTATTTGTCTCTCTTTCTCTCTGTCTTTTTCTGTTTGTCTCTCTCTGTCTGTCTCTCTTTCTTTTTCTCTGTATGCCTGTTTCTCTTTCTCTCTGTGTCCTTTTGTCCCTGTCTGTTTGTCTCTCTGTCTGTCTCTCTTTCTCTCTTCTCCTTTTCTCTTTCTCTGCATGTCTATTTGTCTCTCTCTCTCTCTTTGTGTCTTTCTGTTTGTCTCTCTCTCTGTCTCTCTCATTCTTTCTGTGTCTCTCTTTTCTCTGTCTCTCTCTCTCTCTCTGTCTCTCTCTCTCTCCTCTATTCTCTCTCATTGTGCCCTGTGTGCAGGCCAGATCCTGGAATCTCTGGACAGAGAAGGCCTGACCAACAGGACGCTGGTTTATTTCACCTCCGATCACGGCGGGTCTCTCGAGTCACAGCTGGGAGGTCACCAATACGGAGGCTGGAACGGTATCTACAAAGGTGAGCTTCCCACATTCCCACCACTTGTTCTGTCCGGCGTGTTCTCTCTTCTCCACAGTCCTCCCACCCCTGCCCCATCCCAGGACCTTGCTGGGACTGTGGTTAACCTCTCAGATGCTCACTGAAAGCTTGAAGGTACAACTCCATCTGGGAGATAGAAGACGTAGCAGCTTGCTCTTGGTAAGGTCGAAGTGGTCGGGTGCCATCAACTGGACTCAGACCCACAGCAACCCTGTGGACAGCAGCTCTGAGCCCTGTCCTGTCCTGACCGTCTCTGACACTTTCCAGCGAATGGCTATGGTCACCATGTCCATCCATCTCCTGGACGGACTCCCCTTCTGTCTCTCTGACCCTCCACCTTCCCCAACAGGATGTCCTTCTCATCCTGAGCTTTTGCCCCAAGTCTAAGAGACCAAGTGTCCCCAATCTTGCGTCCACACCCTGGGTGCACTCTCCCCCAAGACAGACTTCTATGTTCTTCTGGAAGTCCATGAGATATTCGGTCCTCTTCTCCAACACCACAGATCTCAAAGGCATATCATTCTTCATCCTTATTCATTCGAAAACTTTCAGAGTCATAAAAAGCAATTGAAATATGGCTTTGTTTGGACACACCTTAGTCCTTAAACTAGCATCCTTGCTCTTGAAGGCCTTTGGAGAGGTCCCTGGCAGCAGATTTCAACAAGTCTTTTGATTTCTTGACTGCTAACACCATGAGTATTGATTGTCCATCTACATAAGAGGAAATCATTTGATCACTT
>NW_006400279.1:361302-372052 GCF_000299155.1 Elephantulus edwardii
GATAGATAGATAGATAGATAGATAGATAGATAGATAGATGATAGATAGATAGATAGATAGATAGATAGATAGATAGATAGATAGATAGATAGATAATAGATAACGTTTAGTGCTGCTGTTATAATGTGGTGTCCAGTCTGAAGGAAGCCTTCAGAGGGTTTTCAGAGGTCGAGACGGACTGGCCATCTTCCATCTGTGAAGCAGGTAGTGGGTTTAAACCATCTGCCTTTGGGTTCCTAGTGCAATTCCTGACTAGGCCACCAGAACTCTCTGTGAGCCAACTAGATCCAAGGTCACTTGGATTGTGAGAATGTCATCAGAGCAAAGTCTGTTAAATAGAAAACTCTATTAAGGGCACACGGTAGGGGAGAAGAAAGGAAGGAAGGAAGGAAGGAAGACCCAAGGAAACATTAAATATAAAGTTCTTCAACAGAACAGAGAGCTGGGTTACTGAGTCACTGGCAGTATTCTACCTTATCCATGTGTGTGTAGCTCAGAGAAAAGATTCTCACGTGATCTCAAAAATACCTATGTGACTGCTCTGTCTTGAGCCAATTTCCTCAACCCTAACATACCTACCCCCATCACCACTGTCTATCTTTCTCTCATCTGCCTGCGAGTGGATTTGAACTACATGCCTTTGGGGTGTGAGTGCAACTCTTTACCACTAGGACACCAGAGCCCCTTAATTCTATCATTTTCTCAGGAGATGATGGATTGCTCATCTGTTACCTATGGAGCACCTAGTGGATTTAAACCACACGCCTTTGGGTTGGCTAACTCACCCCTCCTTGTCCCAACACCAAACTGCTTTTTCTTCTCCTCACAGACAGATTGACGGCCAAGACCTCACGGGCCTGCTCCTGGGGACGTCCGCCCACTCGGACCACGAGTTCCTGATGCATTACTGTGAGGACTCCCTGCACGCCGTCCGCTGGCACCAGAGAAGCCGTAAGGACAGGACGTTCCCAGGGATGCCGGGGTGGACACGGGCTGGGGACGCAGGGACATCCGTGTGTCCATTTCCACCACACTCCTCCTCTGTGGCTTTTCTTCTTATGTGTCTTTGAGCAAACTATCTATTCACCGTCTTTCTGATAGACACTTGGATTGTTTTATGTGTATGGGTCAGGGATGCCCATTGTGGGGGTGGACCACATGGTGTGTGTCCACCATTTGGATGCTGCACGGTGCAGATAGATATGACCAGGTGTGGCCACCTTGTAACATCATCTCTCACCTTGGACTACTATTCCTCTCCCCCTCCCCAGGCAACACCATCTGGAAAGTGCATTTCCTGTCCCCCAAGTTCCACCCAGAGGGTGCGGGAGCCTGCTACGGCCGAGGCGTGTGTCCATGCTCCGGGCCTGGGGTCACCCGGCACGACCCGCCTCTGCTCTTCAACCTCTCCGGGGACCCTTCCGAAGCCCAGCCCCTCACACCGGCCACGGAGCCCTCGTTCCACCAGGTCCTGGACAGGGTGGTCTCTGCTGTTAAGGATCACCGGCGGACGCTCAGCCCCGTCCACCTGCAACTGGACGCCCTGGACAATATCTGGAAACCCTGGCTGCAAGAGTGCTGTGGCCTCTGGCCCCTTTGCCACTGTCGGCCAGAAGACCGCTGACCGTCAATGCCAGCAAAGGCCGGACATGGTCTTCGCCCATGACTCATGGACTCTTAGGGCTCGGGAGTTAAAAATGAAACGCTGCTCACCACAAGGTCAAGGGTTCAAAGCCACCAGCTGCTCCAAGGGAGAAAGTTGGGTGACTGAGATGCAGTCGACTCTAACTCATGTTCTTCTTTTGTGCCATCAAGTCGTCTGCCACTTATCAGTGACCCTACGTACAACAGCTCTGAACTCCACTCTGTCCTGTGCCAATTGCACTGTCTCTGACACACCCACCCCCATGACCCCAGTCACTGTATCAAAGCATTTCAAACAGGGTCTTCCCCTCCTGCGCCATCCCTCCACCCTCCCAAGCATGATGTCCCTCTCCAAGGACTGGTCCCTCCTTGCAATATGACCAAAGTATGTCAGACAAAGCTTCAGAATCCTTGCCTTAAAAGGAGCAGCCTGGTTTCACCCTTTCCAGGACAAATTTGTTTTCCTAGCAGTCCATGGTACCCTCAATACTCTTCTCCAGCACCACAGCTCAAAGGCATCAATTCTCCTTCTGTCCTCCCTAGTCATTGTCCAACTCTTTGATGCATCACAAGTGATTGCAAAGACCATGGCCTGTATCAGGCACACCTTAGTCTCCAGAGTGACATCATTGCTCTTCAGTGCTTTGGAGAGGTCTCTGACAGCATCCGTATAAGAGACCTGAGCCCTGTCCTGTCCTCACGATTTCGGACAGACTCCAGCACATAGCTGCGGTCACTGTGTCCATCTGTCTTGTTGAGAGTTATTCTGTCCTTCCCTGCCCCATCTCCTGCTAACCCCTTGCGTGTCAGACTAGCACTGACCCACACACGCCTTGAAAGTCTGGCCATTCTCAGCAGCGGAGCAGCAGATCTTTTGTGCCAAGGCATCCCTGGTGGGATTTGAACCAGCAAACCTCTCCAGCAGCACCTGGACGCCCAACCTTCCTTGTGCACCATGTGTGGGTCTGAATAAAATCAGGTGAGATGTCTGGGGGTGGCTTTTTCTGTTATGTGAATGGAGCCAGACTGAGGGGTCTCAAGCCTCATCATATCAGAAGAGCTGGGGAGAAAGGAAGCAGAAGTTAGGGATGGAACTGGAGAAGTGGATGTGGGCATGCAAGGTGGACAGAGAATGGAGACCTCCAGCTGCCTGGATTGTTGGGAGGGTGGGATAAAAAAACAAAGAAAATCTCTTCTTTAAAACCACTTAGAATGCTCACAGACCTGGAAAAACCAGTTCCCAAATAGGTTTCCCAGAGGGGCAGAGTTCTGGGGATTAGAGGAGATTACGGACAGGGGCGGCTCCTCTGGGCCCTGGGGGCTCTTGGAGAGGCCACTCGCCCTGACCCACTGAGTCAAGCTGAGTCACTTCAAGCTGAGCCTAGCTCCGGACCGCGATGCTCACCACCAGGTGTGGGGACCCCCTCCCCAGCCAGGGTGGGCCTATCACTGGGGTACAACCAGGTGCCAGAACCCAGGACACACCAGCTGTAGAAGAAGGGATAGCCAGGTGTCTGGACCAGGATGGACTCCTTCCCCCTGGGTTCTAGGGGAAAGGGGGCTGACCAGGTGCCTGGACCAGGACGGAATCTCTCCTAATGCCAAGGTTAAGGGAGGGAGGGTGGTGACCAGGACCCAGAAAGACCCCATTGTGGGACAGGAAAGGATTAGGGATGGAATTAAATGAGTTATTTGGACCAGTGACTGAGAACTCACGCCTAGCTGACCCTACAGTGGGTTTTCAGAGGCTGTAAATGACAGGGCAGGGAGTTGCCCCTGTACCGCCCTCAGAGCTGCTTTGGCCTGGCAGAGACACTTGTTACCAAATCTGGGGGGGGGGCCCAATGTAGTAAGGGGGTGACCAAGGGCTTGGACATTAGGATGAGACAGTGAGGCCCACAGCCGCGTGGGGAGCAAGGGGTGACCAGGACCTGACAGCAGAGGAAACCGCCTGTGTAGACCTTACTGGGTACAGACCTGGGGTGCAGGGGTGTCCACTCCGGAGGGGTGTCTGGGTGCGGTGGGGATGGGCCAGAGAGGTTCAAAGGTCCGGCAGAAGCCTGGGCCATGTCTCCAAGGTCAGCCAGAACTCCAGGCGACCAGAGGGTGGGGGCGGGAAGGAGAGAGGATAGAAAGGAGGAGGGACAGCGCCGGACACGCGCCTCCAGGCAGCCTGAGACCTGTTCCCGCTGTCCAGCACCCCCCCCCCCATCAAGACCCTGGGAACCTCTGTCCAGCTGATTCTGTCTCGCCCCTGGACCCCGCTGTCCAGTCCACTCCCTGGACCCCAGAATCACAAAAGGCACCCCAGCCAGAGATACCCCCCCATTCAGGGAGCTTTAACTCCCCAAATATCCCCCAGCCAGGACTCCCTAGCCCCCCACACCATCTAGCCTGTAAATTGGGCCCTGACACAGCTTCAAATCAGCTCCGTCCCTCCCCCAGTCTGGACATCCACTCTGTAGTCTCCCAGGCCCCCACACCACCCCAGTCAGAGATGCCTCCCTGCCTCCAACCAGGGATGCCCCAGGTCCCCACACCGGCCCCCAGTCAGGGGGACACCCAGCCTTATCAGAGACGACCCCCTCCAGGCCCCACAGGGAGGAAATCAAGGTCTGGGATGCCCAGCCTCGCTTTATGGCTTTGTCCCTCCCCAAGCAGGACGCTGAGCCTCTCCACAGTCCAGGACACGCCCACCTTATCCACTCATTTTCCTGCTTCCTATGACGGCCTGGGTCCGTCCCACCTCCAGCTTGGGCACGCCCCTTCCCTCCATCCGGCTCTGACCACTCCCTGTCCTCCAGCGGTGACGCCTGGCCTGGGCGGGATCTGGAACCTAGGACATGCTGGGAATCCTACAGGTGCCCTGGGAGCCACTGGGGGCCCGATGGCACAAGGGAGACCTGACCCCCCACCTCCAACCCCCTCCACGGCTCTTTAGACCCTCAGACCCAGAGCTGGACAGAGGATGGCGCCTCCGGCCTGTCCTTCCTGGTCTCAGCCCCGGGTCTGGGGCGGGGAAGCCGTGGGCCCGCCCCCCAGGAGTCTGCAAAGGCTGCATGACCAGAGCGCGCGCGCCCTCCAGCACCAGTTTTATTCCTGCGTAAAGCTGTAACTACCACTTTGCCAAACAACTCCACATCGCTGGCATGGTGTTGAGCCCCTCGGTCCCCCTGTGAACCTTTCTTCAAATGTAAGCCCTCCTCTTGGGAACCTCGCGCCCCCTCCCCTCGTCCGTGTGCACCTGAGCTGAGGGCGCACAGACGAGGCCGCTGGTGGACTTTATACCTCCTGGCCCTGCTGGTGGGGGACTTGGGTTCTGAAAGCGCAAACACGGTGCCGTGACCGCCAAAAAGAAATAAAAAACAGAGAGGGGACAGACAGGAAGGAAGACAGGGACAAGGGAATGTGTAGATTTACGCGCGCCCTTGGAGACACAAGGAGTGAACTAGTAGAAGCCATTCTTTGTCATTTAGAGGCGCAGTGGTCCCCATGTGAGGCTGTTAATCTCACGAGTATCCTTTGACGAAGCCCCAGCTGCACACTGGAGGATGAGGTGGAGAAGGAGGACCTGGCGTAAACATCACAGCCCTGCAAGTCCAAGAGACACTGCTGTGCATTGTGGTTGCCAGGGATCCGAATCCACAGACACCTCTCTTTCTCTCTCTGGGCTGACACCCAGCTTGCTTGGCGCGCTCAGCCCTTGGGGAATCCCTGACGTCTTTTTGTTTCTTCTCCAGGGGCCTCCTCCAGCTTCTCTTCGCTGCCTCTCTGCTTCTGAGGGCCTGGCACGGGGAGGCCCACTTTCAACCCAACATGCTCCTGATCATGGCTGATGACCTTGGCATTGGAGACCTTGGCTGCTATGGCAATAATACCATAAGGTAAAGCTGGGGAGGGTGTGTGGGGGGGCAGTGTGTGGAGGGGGTCAGATTGGAATTGCTTGATATTTTTTTTTTTCCTGAAAAAAAAAATTTAAAATCTGCTCTGGAGACACTTAGAATTTCCCTAAAGCATTACCTGGTTAGATGCCATGGAATAAACTACTCCCCCAGGGGAGGTTGCACTTCTCTTTGTTTTCTTGGGATATTTAATTCTCTTCTCCAGCACCACAACTCAAAGGCACCCATTATTCACCTTTTCTTATTCACGGTCCAGCTCACCAAGGAACAGGAAGCCAATTGAAAATGCTGTGGCCAAGGTCAGACACACCTTAGTCTCTGAAGTGACATCCTTCCTCCCTGGAGCAGTCCTGGACAGCCGATTCTCCCAGTGGCCACACATCTTTTGATTTCTTAACTCCAATGAATGTTGGTTGTTAGACCTAAGTGAAATGAACTCCTTGACAACGTCCATCATTTTCTGTCCTGCTATCTTGCCACTTGGTGAGGAGGTTTTTTTAATTTTTCTATGCCTTTGAGCTGTGGTGCTGGAGAAGAGTATTGAGAGTACCATGGACTGCTAGGAAAACAAACAGATTTGTCCTGGAAAGGGTTAAACCAGGCTGCTCCTTGGAGGCAAGGATTCTGAGGCTCCGTCTAACAGACTTTGGACATGTTGTGAGGAGAGACCGGTCCTTGGAGAAGGACATCATGCTTGGGAGGGTGGAGGGACAGCGCAGGAGAGGAAGACCCTCTATGAGGTGGATTGATTCAGTGACTGGGATAATTGGGATGGGAGTGTCGGAGACAGTGCGATTGGCACAGGACACAGCAGGGTTTAGGGCTGTTGTACGTGGGGTCACAGGTGACTCGACGGTACATCACAACAACAAACATCAATGTGTTGACATGTCAGAGGCCTTTACCGCTGTCTCCAAAACTAGACTCTCTCCTGAGTTCTCCCTGGTGCATCTCAGAAAAAAGGCCTGCGGATTTGTTTCTGAGACATCAGTCGTCAAAATGCTGAGAATCTTTTAAAAAACCCAGAAAAAAAAAATCAAAACGTCTTTATGGACAAGAGGGTGTGTGAGTGAATGTGGTGGGTGTGATGTGACAGATAATTCAGAGAGCAAATTGGTTTTCCCTTAGACCCCTTATCTGCTGGGCATTTTTAACGACAATCTCCAGCGTGGAACAGCACTTTTCCACATCCATTCGTGTGACTCTCATTTCCACCCATCCTTCTTTCCCAGCCTTTTCTGCCTCCTGAGATTTATTCTGACAAGACAAACTCAAAAGGGGTTTTGTTTTGTTTTTTAAGGAGTCACAGAGTGGGCCGTAAATATGGGCACAGAATTTAACAATATAAAAATGCACAGACTTTAAAAAAAATAAAAATGACCAGACTTTCTAGGCTGATGGATACTGTAGGCCTTGGACATGCTTTGAGACTAAATCCTTTGCAATAAAATCAGTGTTGTACAAAATGTTGTCCACAAAAAAAATTTTAAAAAGACAACAGAAAACAAAATGTTGTCCACAAAATGTGTTGGAGAGCTAAATTTTCACTCAAATCATACTTTGAAAGTAATTTTGTGTGGTTGTTTGGTTTTGGTTTTGTTTTTTTGCTTTGTTTTTAATTGTATTATTATTATTAATTTAAATGAAAGTTTGCAGAGACTTAGAGTTTCCAGTCATTCATTGTTGCACTTTTCTCCCTGCCCACCCCTTCCCCCCAATTTACTCTTCTCTTTGAAAAGAAAAACTCTTCCCTCCGCCCTAATTCACTCTTCTTCTTGGAAAGAAAAACTCTTTCATTGTTATACAATCAGTCCCGCCAAGACCACTCCACTGGGCAGCCTTCACACTGGACTCCTGTCATGACAATATCCATTGATATGTCCCTTTTAAACCATTCTCTCCCTCATCTGTTTCAATGCAGTATACATAATTTATCCAGTTTTTCTCAATCTTACCCCAACCCTGGTGTCAGTCCCATTCTACAACAGTGGCCCTATGCAATATTTGTCATTTTGTGACTGAGATATTTCACTCAGCACAATGTCCTCCAGGGTCACCCATTTTGTATAATATTGCATGAGTTCCTTGTTTTTCAATGCAGCGTTGTATTCCATTGTGTGAATAGACCACAGTTTCTCTATCCATTTGTTTGTTGATGGGCACTTGGGTTGTTTCCAGATCTTTGCTATTGTGAACAAAGCCACAATAAATATGTGTGTGTGTGTATATCTGCTTGGATGTCAGTTATGGTCTCTTTGGGGTATATTCCCAGTCGTGGAATTGCTGAGTCAAGTGGTATTTCTATTTGCAACTTTTTGAGAAAGTGCCATATAGTCTTGCATAGTATTTGCACAAAAAAATAATTTTACATTTTTTATTTTATTTTCTTGTGTGTGTGTGTGTGTGTGTGTGTGTGTGTGTGCGCGCGCGCCGTCAAATCGGATCAGACTGGTCCAGGAGGAGATTACCCCTCCTTCTCCAGCAAAGCATCTGGTAGATTCGAGACGTAAACCTCTGGGATTGCAGTGCAGCTTCTTGCCACTAGGCCACCAGAACTCCCCTAAAAATAATTTTTTGAGGCCTTCTTCATGACTTCCTTTCATGTATGTATCCTTACTTTTTATCTTTAAAACCAAAAAAACAAACAAAAAAAATTTTTAATGGAGAACAGCTCTGGTCAGACATACGCAGGATTGCTTTTGAGTCTGGGGACACAGGCTGGATTTGGTCCCAGGGAAGCCCTCCCACACCCACATCCCTGACAGCATATATGGTTCCCCCCAGGACACCCAATATCGACCGCCTGGCCAGGGAGGGCGTGAGGCTGACCCAGCACCTGGCGGCTGCACCTCTCTGCACCCCAAGTCGAGCGGCCTTCCTGACGGGCAGACACTCCTTCCGCTCAGGTGGGTGTCCTGGGGAGCAGGGAACTGGGCTGATTAGAGACCTCTCACTCAGAAATCTCTGACCTCAGGGTAGAGAGGTGGATAGGTCATCCCCCCATGCCCAAGTCCTCCGTGTCCCCGTCCTCAAGGCCTCCTTTGTAAGGGTGCTTGGAGTCTTTATTCTAGAGAAGTGAAAGCGTCTGCTGATGGTGGTAAACTCGAGCTGAGTTGCATGACTTTCCGCAGCACAGAGACCACATGTTGGAAGGACCTGGAGGGACCAAGGAGCTATCGGCTCCCTGGGATGGATGCTGGGGGCCCCCCAGGAGGGTCTCAGCCCTGTCTGTGCCCTCCTTCAGAGGACCACCGCTCTCTTGGTTTCTGATGGTTGGCTAGGTGGATATTCTCTGGGTAGTTATGATGGTGGGTGGATGGATAGAGAGATGGACAGATGCCAGGACTGATGGATGTTTAGGTAGATGAATGGAGAGAGAGACTGATAGGTTATTAATAGGATGGATGGATGGATGGATGAATGGATGGGTAGATGGATGGATGGATGGATAGATGGTGGATAGATGGATGGATAGATGATGAAGGATGGATGATGGATGGGTGGATAGATGGATGGATGGTGGATGGGTGGATAGATGGATGGATGGATGTGTGGATGGATAGATGATGGATGATGGATGCATGGATGGATGGGGAGGTAACAGATATGGTGGACATGTAGATAGATGAGTATTTGATGGACAGACAAATGATGGATTTGATAGACTGACAGTAGACAGTCAGACAAGTGAGTATACATGATGGAGAAATGGAGAGATGACCACTAGGCGGTCAATGAGAAAGGCAGAAGCACATGGACTTTGCTGGACGAGTGGGTGTTGGGTGGTTGGACTGGTCCATGAGTGACCATCCTAAGAATCGCTGAGACACCATGGTGAGCAGCTGTCCCCCTGCTGTGGGGTCCTCAGATCCCCCCCATGTCCAATCCCATTGCTGCCATCACCGTGTGCAACCATCTCACTGAGAGTGTCCACTTCTCCACTGGCCCTCTGATACCACATCCCAGCACTGTCCTCCAGGGCCAGGCCATCACCTGGCACTGGCTGGGGGTCCCCACAAGAGCACACTGACCATCCTCTCTGGTTGTCCCCACAGGCATGGACGCCACAGACGGCTATCGCGCCCTGCAGTGGAATGCGGGCTCCGGGGGGCTCCCGGCCAACGAGACCACCTTCGCACGGGTCCTGCGGGATCAGGGGTACACCACGGGCCTCATAGGTAGGTGTCATTACCAGAAATCTCTCAGAAGTTGTTAACTTCCTAAAACACGACCTATCTACCCAAAATCCCAGAGGGGACCACACCTTCCCTTCCTTGACGGGTCTGGTGTGGGAAGAAGCTCACCATAGTATCATCTCAGGGATTCTTAGTCCACTACCATGGTCACTCATGGACCTGTCCACCCACCCACCCACTCTTCCACTGAAGTCCGTGTGCTTCTGCCTTTCTCACTGACCTAGTGGTCATCTCTCCATTTGTCCATCAGCCCTTACTGATCACAGAGGACCAGCCAAGGGTCTTGATGTCACCATGGGGACCCTGGATTTGCCGGGGGGGTGGGGGTGGTGGCAGGACACATGGGACACACAGCTCTAAGGTCAAGGTTCTGAAAGGAGGGTGACCAGAGAGTGAAGGCATACGTGTAGGGAGAGGCTGGGAGGAAGTTTCTGGAAGACATTCCCTAAAAATATACACACAAAAGGGAGCTCTGGTGGTCTATAGGCAAGAAGCTGCACTGCAATCCCAGAGGAACACGGTTCAAGTCCACCAGATGCTCTGCTGGAGAAGGAGGGACAATCTCCTCCTGTACCAGTCACATCTGATTTGATGGCAATAATAATAATAATAATAATAGATATACACATACAAAGACATACACAAAGTATTTCTGGCTGACTGCACACCAAGCCTGGGTGGTCCTCCTTTGTGTAACAGCTGTTCTCCACAGCACACAAGTTCATTCTTTTTCTTTCTGCCGCCTTTTCTCCCTCTTTTGATTTTTATTTGAATGCCAGGTTACAAATCATACGGGCGTTCTGTTGCAATTGCATTTACACCCATTTTATTTTCTGGCATTCACGACAGAGCGTTGAGTTCATTCATAAGTAGGTCAGATCAACTGCTTCCTTCAACAGGGGTTTGTGTCTTTTTAAAAAAATATTATTATTAATTTGGACAATTAAAACAGACATTCGGGGTGGGGGAAGAAGAACAAACTGGTGAGGAGGGTAGAGCAGTGCAACA
>NW_006400279.1:372677-375068 GCF_000299155.1 Elephantulus edwardii
AATTATCATCATTAAAATAATTTTAACATTTTTAATAAATTATTAACATAATTTTAACATTGTTAGTAATTTTTTTATTAGCCAGCCCGTTCTTGCCAAGCACTGTTGGGTGGATTTCAACACACACTCTCTCAACAACCATGCAGCTCAAGTCACACAACTAACTCAATGTTGTGGAGTCACTGCCGACGGCTCGCTGACCGTCCATTGGGTTTCCAGAGGCTATAACGTGCACGGGAGGAGATGGCCCCTTTTTTTTTTCTCTTGCAGCTGGTAGATTTGAACTGCCCGCCGGCCATTGGGTCAAGAGGGCAACTCGTTAAACCCTAGGCCACCAGAGTTCCTTATGCTGACCAGTGCTATTGTCGTTAAATGCCTTCAACTGTAACGTGTCACCATCCTTGGAAGAACACCACATCTGAATCCTGTCCTAGGCGGCTCAAGCCCATGGCTCCGGTCACTGTGTCCATCCAGCTCATCGAGGGTCTTCCCCTCTCTCTCTGACCATCCACCTTCCCCAATTGGATGTCCTTCTGCAAAGACTGACCCCTCCTGACCACAGGCCCACAAATAAGTGAGACCAAATCCTGTCCTCCAAGCAGCACCCTAACTGCATGATCTATTTATTTGTTCTCTTGACCGTCCATGGAATATTCAGTCCTCTTCTTCAACACCACCGCTCCAAGGCCTCTCTGTTCTTCTGCTGCCCACCTGCCCCACACCAACCACTCACCCCTGCAAACCCAGCACAGTCCGGTCATTCTTGATAGATCTCAGCCCTCCCCACCGAGGTTCCAAGCCTGTCCATCTTCCCAAGGTTCTAAGCCTGTCCGTCTTCCCAGGACGAGGCTATTGTGTCACCTGTGGATTCGAACCACCCACCTGGCCATCAGCAGACCACCACATGGACTGACCTCCTGGGCTTGCACACTGCCTGTTCTGATGGGTGAAAATCTTGCCCTCTCCAAATCCATCTCATCCTGTGGTCATCTACCTTGTGCCCAGGATGCCGTCCTACCTTGAACCTTCTCCTGTGTTTTTCCCACCCCTCTGCAGGCAAGTGGCACCAAGGTGTGAACTGTGTGTCTCGTGGAGATTTCTGCCACCACCCTCTAGGCCATGGATTTGACTATTTCTACGGCATGCCCTTCACTCTGGTCAATGACTGCCACCCTGACCGGCCACCGGAGGTGGACGGAGCCCTGAGGGCCCAGCTCTGGCTGTGGACGCAGGCTTTGGCTGTGGGGGTGCTGACCCTGGCAGCGGGCAGGGCCTGGGGCGCTGTCCCCCTGCCCTGGAAGGCCGTGCTGGGCCTGGCTGCGCTGGCCGGCCTGTTCTTCTTGTCCTGGTACTCCAGCTTTGGGTACGTGCGACGCTGGAACTGCCTGGTGATGAGAAACCAAGCTGTCACAGAGCAGCCCATGGACCTGGAGAGGGCAGCCGGGCGGATGTTGAAGGAGGCGGTCAGCTTCATAGAAAGGTACAAACACAGCCCTTTGGGGCACAGTGCTGAAGGCTCAAGGTGGTCAAGCCAAAGGCTGGCCGTTCAAATCCATGAGGTGCTCCCAGGAAGAAAGCCGAGACAGTCTGCAGGGTCACTGAGAGTCAGAAATCACTTGGTCACTAAGACTGTTGTACAGTGGGCATTTAGATGGATGCTCTGATGGTCCCCACGCTGGGCTCAGCTGACCAATGGCCAAATGAGCTGCAGCACTGGGCAAGGGTTCAGTTGTCCTGAACCTAGAGGAGCTGGGAGGCCAAGTGACAACCGTTGTAACAACCAAAAATGAGAATATTTATAATGCATCAGGCAGCATTTAGCTAATGGCCCTTGGGCTCTGAGTCCCGGCCCGTTGAAGGTAGAACCACCAGCAGGATCAGGATAATGCATCAAAGAACGATTACCACGTATCAAAGGGTAATTATAAAGGAGCTCTGGTGGCCTCGTGGCAAGAAGCTGCACTGCAATCCCAGAGGTACGTGGTTTGAGTCCACCAGACGCTCTGCTGGAGAAGGAGGGGCAGTCTCCTCCTGTGCCAGTCGGATCCGATTTGATGGTTACACACCCAACAAATAATAAAAGGGTAATTCTATATATCCAATAGCATTTAACGACTTGCAATTTTGAAGGGAGTCTGAGCCTCCTGAATGTATAACTGTCACAACCCAGCATACTTAAAATGTCTAGAAAGATAGTTACAGCAGACTACGCAAGGTTAATTAGAACATATCAAAGAGCACTGAGTTAGATGCCTTCTTGCCTTTTTGCTCTCAGTTTGAGTCTGCTGAATGTATAACAACAACCAAAATAGTTAAAATATATCAAAGAATAATTATAACATATCAGATATTCAAAGCTATCAAATAGCACTTAACAACCTGTTTTTTTAA
>NW_006400279.1:375866-377487 GCF_000299155.1 Elephantulus edwardii
CAATTTAAATACATTTCAATTTATTTTATTTCCATTTAACATTTACATAAACTTTATTTTTTTTTTATTGTGTGTGTGTATGCTGTCAAATCTGACTGGTACAGGAGGAGATTGCCCCTCCTTCTCCAGCAGAGCATCTGGTGGATTTGAAGCACGTACCTCTGGGATTGCAGTGCAGCTTCTTGCCACTAGGCCCCCAGAGCTCCCTAACTACTCACATTTTTTTATGAGGGATGTCTGACCTTGCTAAATGTGTCACAGCAACACTCAGGACACTTGACAAGGTATCAAAGGATGATTACCATATATCCAACAGCATGAAACGAGTTGTCTTGCTATGTGCCAATGCTTCAGTGTTCTTTGTTTCAGAAACAAACACAGGCCTTTTCTCCTGTTTGTGTCCCTGCTGCATGTCCACATCCCCCTGGTCACCACGGAAGCATTTCTGGGGAGGAGTCTCCATGGCTTGTATGGGGACAATGTGGAGGAGATGGACTGGATGGTGGGTGAGTGTCCTGTGCACTGTCCAACTTGCTTGTCCTGCCCTGCAAAACCTGGCAGACAGGACACGGTGACACACCTGAGTGTGTGTTTCTTGTTGACGGCCTTCAAGTCAAGCACGACTCATAGGGACCCTATGAACAAGAGGTCTTTCTAGAACTCTCAACATCCCAAAGGCACATGGTTCAAATCCACTAGCTGTTTCGTGGGAGAAGGACGGACCATCTCCTTACTGCCTCTGAAAACCCACTGGACAGTCAGGACTGGGTCAGTTCTGACTCAGGAACACACAACACCAACAACCACCAACAACAACAACATGTTGGATCAGCTGGGAGGTTTATTTCAGGGACCTTTGTCCTTTGTTTGTGTTTCTTTCTGGAAAGGCAAAATCCTGGACGCCATTGAAGCAAACGGTCTGAGTAACTCCACCCTCACCTACTTCACCTCTGACCACGGGGGCCATCTGGAGGCCAGAGATGAGCGAGGGCAGCTTGGTGGTTGGAATGGAATTTATAGAGGTGAGAAAGATGAGTCTGGGGGCATGTGGACAGGCAGATGGACAGACGTGGGGTCTGGGAGGGAGGGAACCAGTCAATGATGGTCAGAGGTGGTCAGAGGGAAAAACAACGCCTCTTGCTGTCGTCCAGAGTATCTTGTAAGCCCTGTCACAGGCTGAGGTCTCTAGAGAAGTAAAATCCGCGAAATAGACATATATCCCTATACATATACACATATATATACATATATACACACGCTGACATAGCAATACATTGTCTGTTGTTGTAAACAAATACAAACACACTTTCACATGTTGTTTTCGTGTGCCGTTAAGTCACCTGTGACTCACAGCAACCCTCTGTCCAGCAGCTCTGAACCCTGCCCTGTCCTGAGCCAGGCTCACTGATTCTGACACACCAACCACCATTGCCTTAGTTACTGTGTCAATCCATCTCATCCGGGGTCTCCCTCTCCTGTACTGTCCATCCACCCTTCCCAGCATGATGTCCTTTTGCAAGGACTGGTCCCTTCTGGCCTAGGATGGATGGATAGATTAGATAGATAGATAGATAGATAGATAGATAGATAGATAGATAGATAGATAGATAGATAGATAGAT
>NW_006400279.1:378805-380312 GCF_000299155.1 Elephantulus edwardii
GGAGGACGGAAGGACGAGGGATGCTTTTTTTGAGCTGTGGGGCTGGGGGAGAGGGCTGAAGATGCCGTGGACGGCCAAGATGTCCAGGAGAAAGTGCGGCCAGAGGTGTCCGCGGAGGCAAAGCTGAGCAAGTTCATCTCCGATACTCTAAGCAGGTTTCTAGGAGAAAGGTCTTCCTTGGAGAGGGTATTCCTTGGTGAGGGTCACCGTGGCTGGAAAGGTAGAGGGTTGATGAAGGAGAGAAAGACCCTCAACCAGATGCATTGACACAGTGTCTGCAGCAACGGGCTCCGGTGGGCCAGGGATGTTGAGGCACCTGCCGGACAGGTCAGGGCTCAAGATCTGTCGTTCCTAAGGTGACTTTGAGTCCTATTTTACTCGACGACCCCTCCAAACAAGCATCTATCGGTCACTCTTTGCTCTGTATTTATGAAGGTATGTCAAGGACATGGTGATCAAGTCAAGCTTCTTGAGAAAAGGGTGAATTTGGAATTCAGAGAGACGGAGGGAATGCAGAGGGTTGGAATTACGTGGCGGGGTCACCTCATGCCCACAGAAACCTTCAAAGTGCAAAGGGGTGGGGGGGAAAGACAGCATCTCAGACAACGTCATCCAATGAGGCCTGCATGTAGGAATCACATGGGAGCATGTGTGTTGTGCATGTTGACACAGACCATGCAATTAATGGACACAGTGACCACAGCTGTGGTCTGGAGCGTGTCAGAGAGGGTGTGGATGGCCCAGGACAGGACAGGGGTCAGCTCTACGGTTCACAGTCAACTCGATGCCCTCAAACACCAACAGCACATCACTGTCTGCACACACCTGTCACGTGTGTGTCTACACATAGGCCGTTTCCGTGCCAATTTCTAATGTTTCATGGTGTTTATGTACAGGAGGCAAAGGCATGGGTGGATGGGAAGGAGGCATCCGAGTGCCCGGCATCTTCCGCTGGCCTGGAGTGCTGCCCGCTGGCCGGGTGGTCGATGAGCCCACCAGCCTGATGGATGTCTTCCCCACTGTGGTCCAGCTGGGAGGCGGACAGGTGCCCCAGGACAGGTATGTGAAAGATGGGACCACGGAGGGCCCAGAACTGACTTTTCAAGTGTTTCCACTGAAGGTTTTACACACGGATAGGATTCCTTTTAGACAGGGCAAGGGGGGAAACTCTTGTTCTGGAGATCATAACAAGTTGTATCTCTCTGGAGATGCACATCCGTCAAGCTCCTCTGTGGCCAGAACCTGGACAGTCTCCTCTCATGGGATTAACTGACCCTGAAAACCTGCTGGACGGTCAGTTCCAGGCATGGAAAAAGGGAGGGTAAGGCGAGTCAAAAGTATTCCATTGATAAGTTTTGGGTGAGGGAAAGGGTACTAGGGATCCAATCTATAACTGATCTCAGGCACGATAATTAATTCATGCTAGTCATTTGTGTGAGCGGAACCGTGACGGCTTTCTGGTAAGGAGTTGCTCTGCCTAACTAAAGGCCAGCAGTTTGAATCCCCC
>NW_006400279.1:384327-398361 GCF_000299155.1 Elephantulus edwardii
AAAAAAATGAATTGCTTTAAAAAAAAATACTGTCTTTCATTAAGACGAATAATAATTTTAAAAGAGTGTCTTTGATTTCACAAAAAAAAAGGGAGTAAGTGAAAACAAATTCCCACTTGTTCCAGGATGAAAAACTGAAAGCAAATTAAGTCCCTGATTGTGTCTGCTTCTGTCGAGATTCCCAGCCTCGGAGACCCTAAGGGGCAGCTCTGTTCTGTCTTGCACGGTCACAGGGAGCTGGGACTGACTTGATGGTCAGAGGGTTTGCTCAGACTCTGCCTGTTTGACCCCACACCAGGGTCATCGATGGACACAACTTGCTGTCTTTGCTCCAAGGTTCCAGCCAGCACTCGGCACACGAGTTCCTGTTCCATTACTGTGGCAAACATCTCCACGCGGCACGTTGGCACCAGAAAGAGAGTGAGTATTGCCCTCTGCCCTCTACAGTCCGAATGGACGCTGTTGTCAGGCCAGAGTGGACGGGGCCACACGCCCACAGCACCAAGAGGCAGGAGCCTGGGCCTGGACCACCACGTCCGCCCATCAGACTGCTCTGGAAAACACATCTAGGGAATGTGACAAGATCAATTCGTGTTTGCCTCCTGGTCTCAAAGTGGCTGCTGTAGCTCCGGACAGCACACAGACACACCAGGGAACAGGGAGTGTGTTTTGTGTATCTATATACGTATAGATACAAATGCGTGTATATCCACACAGATACACACGCAGTGGCTCAAACTTACGGTGTGTGCGCGCATCTGGGAGATGGCTATGAGACATAAATCAACAAAACTGCAAGGCCATTTCTTTTTAGGTTTTGGTTGCAGTAAATAAGAAAACACATGTGTGGATATAAAAATACAGATGATATAGATAGATATATGGAGGGAGAGAGAAAGAGAGAAATTATCGATATGCATGATACAGATATAATTATTGTTTGAATCAAGTATGAGTCATAGCGATCGTATGAACAAAAAGGTCTGAAGCCTCTCTATAACTATCACCATTTATCAAAGTTCATAGAATCTCCAGAGGTATGTTGCTTTTATATAGACATACACACATATATACACGCGAATATATACACCCACATATACATATATATATATACACACACATATATATATGCATTGTTGTTGTTGTTGTTATGTGCCACCGAGTCATTTGCAACTCATAGCAACCCTACGTACAAGAGCTCTAAACGCCGTTGTATCCTGTACCAACCTCGCCGTCTCAAACACGTTCATTCCCACCACTCCACTCATAGAATCGATCTATCTCATCGAGGGTCTTCTTCTCCTGCACTGTCCCTTCACTCTCCCAAAGATTCATTCTCCATGGACTGGTCCCTCCTGGCGATGTGACCAAAGTATGTCAGATGAAGCTTCAGAATCCTTGACTCCAGGGAACATTCTGGCTTCACCTTCTCCAGGACAAACGTGTTTGTTCTCCTAGCAGTCCATGGTATATTCAACACTCTTCTCCAGCACCACAGCTCAAAGGCATCAATTCTCTTTCTATCATCTGTATTCACTGTCCAACTCTCCGATGCACAGCACGGAATTGCAATGACTATAGCCCGGGTCAGGCGCACCTTAGTCTCCAGCCTGACGTCGTTGCTCTTCAGTACTCTTCCCTCACAGCCGACCTTCCCAATGCAATTCGTCTCCTGATTTCCTGGCTGCTGGTACCAAGAATGTTGACTGTGGAGCCAAGCAAACTATACACACACACACACACACACATATACACACATATATGTACATATATATACACACACACATATATATACATACACATGCATATAGATACACGCATATATACATACACATAGATATACACATATATCACACCTATATACACATACATACATCTATATACATATATACATACACATAGACATATATACATGTATACACATAATCACACACACACACACACACACACACACACACACATATATATTTGGAAGCAGGAGAGGCATCCACTTCTTAAATAACGTGCCTCTGGAAACTATGAACTTCAATAAATGTCGACAATTGAAGAGGGGCTTTGGGCCTTTTGTTCATGGGTCAAAATGAATCGTGCTTGACTCAAAGGTAATCAACAACGAGAGAGAGAGGAGAGAAGGAGAGAGATGAGAGGAAAGAGAGAGACCCGAGTGTGTATAAACTCTTAAACACACACATATATGTGTCTGTGTTTACGTACATATATATAGAGACACAGTTGTACATATACAGTCTGTGGCTTCTGTCTGGTTGGTGCTAACATATAGTAATCACGCATCAGATTTCTCAAACTATATATAAATATTTCCTGGAGAAAATGGTCCATCTTTCTCCCAAGGAGAGGCTACTAGGTTTGAACCAGTGAAGTTGAGGAGACAAACAGATGGTGCACCTTCTGAGCACCTTCTTCAGAGCTCTGCTGGCACTGAGGGGGACACCCTCAGCTGGTCACCACAAGGTCAGGGGTTTGAAGCCACCAGCCGATCCGAGGGAGAAAGCTGAGGCCGTCTGCTTCAGGAGACCCCATGGGGCAGCTCTGCTCTGTCCTAGACGGTCACTGAGAGTTGGAACCGACCTGGTGGGAGTGAGTTTTTATTTTGTGATTATTCTTTCCCCCCATCCTTCTAACCTCCAGGTGGAAGGCTCTGGAAGGTGCATTATATGACTCCCAAGTTCCATCCTGAAGGCACAGGAGGCTGCTATGGCCAGGGTGTGTGTCCCTGCTCCGGACCGGGTGTGACCGTCCACAGCCCTCCTTTGCTTTTCGACCTGTCCCAGGACCCCTCAGAGACGCATCCTTTGACCCCCAGCTCGGAACCCTTGCACGACGAGGTGCTGGCCAGGGTGGACAAGGCGGTGAAAGCCCATCTGCGCACAGTCAGCCCGGTGCCCCAGCAGTTCTCAGCTGGCCACATCATGTGGAAGCCGTGGCTTCAGCCTTGCTGTGGGACCTTCCCATTCTGCTCCTGCACTGAGGACGGACGTGAGGACGTGGGTGTCACCCCCCAAGGGTCAGCTCTATGAGTGGGGAGACCTGGGGCATGCACCGGTTACACGGTCCCTCAAGTCCACTCTACTCCTAACATCCCATGTGCCCAGGACAGAGTCAAACAGTGCCCAAAGGGTTAGAAACCTTTGACTTAGTTTTCCAGACAGTGAGGGCCAGGCTTTTATTGTGTGGCCCCTCTAAGATGGCTTGTTTTGTTGCTTTTATGTGCCATCGAGTCACCTGCGACGCATAGCAACCCCTATGTACAACAGCCCTAAACCCTGCTCTGTCCTGAGCCAATCTGTCTCCGGCACACCTACCCCCATGACCCCTGTCACGGAATCAATCCACCTCATAAAGGCTCTTCCTCTCTTGCACTGTCCCTCCACCCTCCCAAGCATGACCTCCTTCTCCATGAAGATTGAGTATTTGAAACAATTTGAATCGATAAAACTTTAAAGCCTGTTTAATGAATAACCCAGCCACCCTCTCTACCATCCTAGCCAATACCCAGCCAGGTTTAAAAAAAGCTGTTCCCATTCTATCTTACCTAGCTATTCCCCTGCTTGGAATATGTCCTGAGAAAATTAGAAGGGAGACACAGAGATTTGCACACCAATGTTCATAACAGCGTTATTCACCATCGCAAAAGCAAGGACACAGCCCAGATGTCCACAACCACAAGCAAATAACAGACTGAAAAATTGTACATTTACACAGAGGGATACTATGCAGCACGCAGGAGAAATTATTTTTAAAATGACTGCATGGTGGGAGGGGTGGGCACGGAGAAAAGTGCAACAATGAATGACTGGAAACCCTAAGTGTCTGTAAATTTTCATTTAGATTAATTTTAAAAAGAAAAAAATTTTAAAAAGACTGCATACTTTGGGAGGGAGTGGAGAGCACTGAACTAACTCAGACTTATAAGGTCAAATACTGCACAAAACCTTGATTGTAGAAATAGAAAGATAGCTAGTAAAAACGGTAGGAGAATCCACAAAAGGGGGGAAGAGACAGAACAGAGGGCTGAGAATGGGCAGGGGCTACGCACAAAGTCACACCATTGGATGGGTAGAGGGAGGGGTGGGTAAAGGAAATAGGAAAGATTCGGTGTGAAGCACAATGGATATTAAGGTTGAAAGTAAAGCAATGGAAAAATAAAAACTTATTTTGTGCAACAATGAATAAGTGGAAATCCAAAATCTCTGTAACTGTTCATTAAAATAATCTTAAAAAAAAAAGATAAAAAAAATTGCATGTAACCTCTGACACCCAAAACTTTAGTCATTTAAGTTTCTTGGGTAGAATGAAGCAGGCTCTCCTTTCCCTTTTGCTCCCTTTTTTTAATTTAACGAATAAAAGGACCTTTCTTCATTTCTTTTTTTTCCATTGCTGGTTTAGCTCCTCCCAATACCCTGGGAGGATTCGAACCTCCAACCTCCCGGTGAGCAAGCTGAGTGTTTGTACACTTGCACCAGCGGGGATGCTAGACCAGCCTCTCTGCATGTGCCCTGGGTGGTGGGTGGCGCCCCCGCGTGTGCGGGAGGGGAACTGCATGCTGCTGGGTTCTTGGGAAGGAGACAGCCAGGCCTTTACTCTGCGGTACCTCTGGGACAACTCCACCTTTAACTTTTGCATTTAAACAGCTAGGCTTGTGGGGGTGTGGAGTGCCTGCCCCTAATCCTTACACCCAACCCTTTCCTGAGGGAGGCAGAGCTGGGTATCAGCTCCTAGGAATAGCCCTTTTATAGAGATTCTCATCCCAAACGGAGATTCTCACTCCAAATAAGAGATTCTCACCCCAAATCTGTTTCCTGACTTAGATAAGGGCCACTGGAGAGTCCTGAGGTGCTGTTCAAAGTCCTTAAATTTACAGTAAAAGGTGCTTCAAGAAAGTTCCATTCCTGATAAGATTACAGGTGTAAAACCAGGTGAACTGGTCATGCAGGTTTTTTAAGACCAGGGGGCTGGGGCAGCCCTCCCTTAATCGTTCAGGGGAAAAGTCCTGGAACTTGCCTGGGCTGCAATGGCCCAGTGTCTTCCTGCAGAGACAGGGCATTGGGGTCCTAGGAGTGGAGTGACTCTGGGCCTCCAGCACAAGTGTGCAAATTCACTCTCTTAAAAAAAGCATCACCCACTATACTGGGCAGAAAGAGACCTTTTTGAATTTCTGACCGGATTTTAAAAGAGTAATTTCTTACTCCAAAGTTAATCGTGCAGACTTTGCAGAAGACCACTCACTCGTCAACCCCCGAACCAGGCTAGATTCTCTGGCTTTTCACCCACCCACCCATTCCCCTAGAAATGTTTCTCATTATTCACTTTTGTTTGTTGTTAACTATCTTCAAGTCCCCTAGGACTCAGCAATCCTAGTAACAATGGATCTGTTGTTGTTATGCGCCATCAAGTCGCCTGTGGCCCTGCAGACAACAGCTCTGAGCTCTGCTCTATCCTGAGCCAGTGTCACTGACTCTGACACACCTACCCCGCCTTGCCCCTGTCACTAAGTCCATCCATGTCTGTCTCTGACCCTCCACCTTCCCCGACAGCAGATTTGCTCAATGCCAAACCTTTCTAATTCTTAACTTGGGGCTTCATTTTCTCATAGAGGTGGTAATGCTGTGCAGGAAAGAACCATTTAGACAGGATGCTGTTTAGATCCATCTGTGTCTTTTATATTTCTCCCCCATGGAGGTTTTATCAGCTTTCTCCCATATTCCTGATTTCCTTTCCTCCACCAGATGATGGACACAGTGACTGGAGCCAAGGGCTCAAGCGTGTCAGAAAAGGTGAGACGGGCCCAGGACAGGATTCTTTATGGGCATCTCACACCTGCATGCACTTGCTTCCCTCTGGTGTCTGGATGCACTATTTCATCAGGACAGGGGTAGCAGAGGCAGCCGGATAACAAAGGACACAGAGTGTGAGCCCAAAAGGCTGTCCTGATGGAATTTCTCTTTGTCCCAGGATTCAGAGACAGAAAGGAAGACCTTCTGTGAAAGTGATGGACACAGTGACCACAGAGCAGCGCAAGACCGGACAGGGGTCAGAGCTGTGGTTCACAGGGCCGCAGAGTCATATATACTAGGCTTCACACCAATACTATATTTGCATAATAAAGGAGAGTTTATAGGAGACCTGGGGCACCAGCCATGAGAAGAATGATGGTTTCTGCAAATCAAGTTTATCAGGCTAGATGTTAAACTGTTAGGTGCCATCGAATTGCCTGCGACCGTTAAGTATAGCGGCTCTGAAGCCTGCCCTGTCCTGAGCCCGTCTCACTGACTCTAACACAGCCACCCCAATGGCCCTAGTTAGTTATTAAGGCATCTCATCCAAATCTTCTTCTCCTGCGCTGTCCGTTCCAAGCATCACGTTCTCCTGCAAGGAGCAGTCCCTCCTGGCCTTGTACCCAAAGTATATGAGACGGAGCTTCAAAATCCAAGCATCCACGGAGAAACTTGGCTTCTTTCAGCCTCTCCAAGACAGACCTACAATCCAACTCATGGTCTTCCTCAGTTTCTCCGGCCCAGCCCCCTTCACCACCTGGATGTGTTTTTGTGTCAAACTTCCAAAGTCTGACCTTTCCTGACAACAAACCCAGAATATGTGACACCAAGCTGCAGCCTCCGGGCTTCTCTCTCAATCAACACGTGCTCAAATAGTGGGACTTGTTTGTTCTTTTGGACAGTCCATGGGATACTCGGCCCTCCACTCCAATGTCCAGTTAAGCTGACCACAGCAGGAGCTGCCCGGGTTAAAAGAATGTAAGCGAAAAGAATGTCCTCAAAGAGAACAGTCTACCTTCAGATGTGCAAAACCTTGATTCTCCTGCTGATCTTGCCTTCTGATCCAGGTGTGCTTACAAGAGACAGGGAAGTTTCATTTGTAAATTTCGCTAGTCGTCATCTAAGACTCAATGACACTTAACGACGACTCAGTGACACTTAACGACATCAAATCTCAACACACCACGTCTGTCTTCCGATCTCTTGACTGCTGTTGCCAAGACCTGGGGAGGGTCTACTCTCCACTCTCAAAGTTCCTTCTCCACTGGGAAATGAGGAGGGTAGTGACGCCTACTTCAAATAGAAAGTCTGACCATGTGCTGAAGGTGGGGGGCAGTGGTGGGAGCACTGGAACTGGGGGGGGTCCTGTCCCTGGGTGTGGCCTTCAGTAAGGAATAGGGTCCAGGGGTTTTTGGTAAAAGGTATGCCATGCAGCCCCTGCGAAGAGCCGTCTGGCCCCCAGGGACAGTGGTTCTGGCCTTGGGGTGAGCCATCTGGCCCTCGGGGTGTGTTGCCCAGCTCTCAAAATGTGCCTAGGGCTAGCTGATTGGCCCCTTGTGAGAATCTTGTCCCCAGGAAGAGCCGTTCAACCCCTGGAGTGAACCATCCAGCACTCAGGGTGTGGGGGTCCTTCCCTTGCAAAGAGCCTTCACGCTGCTAGGAAAAACTTCCTGGGGTAGACAAAGATTTTTATCTAACACACTTTCCTCTACCTTTTCCCCTAGTACACCAGTACATAACACCTCCAAAGCCCTTCCGTTTGTAACATAAAACTTGGTTCTCTCTAGGATTGCTTCCTTTCCTATAGTTTAACATTAACACTGAGTTTTACTCCAGGCCTGAGCCCAGAACCTACTTCCAGGGACAAGAAGGGAAATAGAACTGACACCTAAGGACTTGGAAGGAGAACTGAGCCTCTGGTTGCAGCCAGTCTATCCCAATGACATCAACAACCCCTGTTTAGTATGAAGAAGCCAGAGAGTAGGCGCCCCGTTTCCAAATGAGAAAGGCACAAGTCAGACAATTTGTTTAAAAAAAAATTTAATCACCATTGGAATATGCTTACCATGAACCGGTCTCTTCTGGTCCCCACTGGACCTTTCTCATTGCCAACGCTTCCCCACCCAGCAAATTGTGCAACTCTACAATTGCATGCCCGCCTAGCCTCACTCTTCTGCTCACAAGTCTCACCTCCTTGTACCCTCATCTGTTTCCAAATTTTTTTAAAAAAAAGGAAAAAATAGGGAACAACTTTCATGTCTTATTCTTGTTTTCAAGAATAATGTTACCGTCTTTCCACTGAAAACAATGTTGTCTGAGGGGCCTTGAATATTATGAGGACAAAAATGAAACACACAAAAATTAAACAACAACAAAACACCACACCTGTGGAATTACACACTGATATCCTCTCTAAAGGAATTTTTTTCTTTTAATGTGGAAGCTCTGTCTTGATTTCGTCCAATGTGTTCTCCTTCTACATGTCTTTGTTCTGTAGCTCCCTGTCAGTTTGGACAAGGAGCACGTGTTAGGACATCCGTCCACGTGCTCCATGCTTTCCAATGGACTGGACTGTAAATTTTCAAGATCACGTGGTGGAGTTGACCAGGACAAATGAATAAACAGGGACACCAAAAATGAGAAGGAATGCACATCCAGAAACTTCTCTAACAGGGTAAAAAGGGAAGCCACAGACTGGGAAAAAGTGTTTGGTAACGACATGTCAGATAAGGGACTTATATCTAGAATTTATAAAATACTCGAGCACCACAACAAGATAAAGGAGAATAATCCAGTAGAAAAATGGGCACAGGATATGAACAGACACTTCACCAAAGAAGACATTCAGATGGCCAACAGCACATGAAGAAATATTCAAAATCCTTAGCTCTAAGAGAGATGCAAATCAAAACAACTATGAGATCTCATCTCACCCCAGTCAGAATAGCAACATTTAACAGAACAGCAAGCAACAAATACTGGCGAGGTTGTGGAGAAACTGGAACCCTTATTCACTGCTGGTGGGAATGTAAAATGGTGCAACCACTGTGGAAGGCAGTAGGGCGCTTTCTCAAAAAGTTGCAAATAGAGATACCATTTGACCCAGCAATTCCACTACTGGGAATATACCCCAAAGAGACCATAACTGACATCCAAACAGATATATGCACACCCATGTTTATCGCAGCTCTGTTCACAATAGCAAGGAGTTGGAAATAACCCAGGTGCCCATCAACAAACGAATGGATAAAGAAGCGGCGGTATATTCACACAATGGAATACTATGCTGCATTGAAAACCAAGGAACTCATGCAATATTATTCAAAATGGGTGACCTTGGAGAACATTATGCTGAGTGAAGTATCTCAGTCACAAAAGGACAAATATTGCACGGTGCCACTGTTGTAAAATGGGACTGATATCAGGGTGGGGGTAAGACTGACAAAAACTGGATAAATTGTGTATACTGCACTGAAACAGATGAGGGACTGAATAATTTAAAAGCAATGCATGACAGGGTATTATGGTTATCACAAGAGTCCACAATTAAGGTTGCATCGTGGAATGGACTTGGGGAGGTGGGAGGGGTGCGGGGGATTGTGTACCAGGGAGAGAGTCTTTCTTTTACTTTTGAAAGAGAGGAGCAAACTGGGGGGCAGGGGGAGAGGGCTGGGCGGGGAGAGAAGTGCAGCAATGAATGAATGGAAATCTAAATTCTCTGTAAATGTTCATTAAAATTATATTAAAAAAAAAGAAATACTAAAAAAAAATGAGAAGAGACTGAAGGCAGGGGGCAAACAGCTGCAAGACTGCTGTCCTAAGCCCAGTCTCCCTCCGTAGCCTTTATACAGAATTTCCAGGAGAAAAGACACAGAGACAACACCTTCCTAATGAAGCTACGTTTTTCTCTAACATAATTTTGCAGATCTCAGGAAGGACAACTTCACGAGGACAAGCTGGGTGGCAGCAGGCACCACTGGGTGTAGCAGGAGTGCCTATGTATTTTGTTATGTCTCAGGAGAAATACCTCTGGGATTTTTCTCATCAGTCACAAGAGGAATCCTAGTTGGTTTTGTGCCTCCTTCAGTTCCTGATCAAGCCATTGGATCCACATTTGGCCCCCTCACAGGGTGGTTTTGATGCATCGTAAAATGTCTTACTTAGATTCAATGCACCACTTCCTTCCTAGCTTTGGTCACAATTCCCAGGGGCTACTCAATGCCAATCATCCTTTCAAAACACAGCTTGCACTTTTACACATTCCTCCAACTTTGAGGAGGCTACTGGCCTAGAGGGTATGAAGCTACATGGTGGATTGAAAACCTTGGGGAATTAATCGACCAGCTACTTTAAGGGAGAAAGAAGGATAGTCTCTCTCTTCCAGTGTGATTTACCCCCACTTGAAAATTAGATAGGTCGACTATACGTCCATCCTGAGCCAACAGTGTAGAACGTTTAACTAAGTCATTCATGAATCTTTACTTCTTTTCTTCTGGAGACAGTGTGGGTGTTTCTCTTCCATTTTGCAGTATTTTCACAATGCAGGGTGACAGTATTCATTGCGGCCTTTTCGTTTCTTCTGAGTTTTCTATTTCCCTTGCTGTCTGTGTCCGGCTTTTCCAAGGACACGAAAGTTTTGTGGGAGTGTGTCATCCTCGTTTCGTTCCAGGAATTTCTCGGCTTGCGAAATTTTTAACATCACCACCCAGGAGCTCGCCTAAAGGTGGCTATTCAGTCTGCCTCCCTGGGAGCTACCTACGCATCATCAGTTGGAATGTGGGAGATGAGGTGTGACAACAGCCTGCAGGCCTTGCTACAACGCCAGCACTGGGAGGGCCTCTCCTGGGCGTGAATATGGAGGCGCTTGGTGAGAGCGGCGGCTGACGGCCCTTCCCACGGTCCTGGCACAAGAACAGCCGTTCCCCAATGTGTGTCTGTCTGTCTGTGTGTTTAGGTGGGAGGAGTGGCTGAAGGATTTCCCACACTCCGTGCACGGACAGGGCCACTCTCTGCTGCGCGTCTGTCTGTGTGTGTGTTAAACAGAGAGGAGTTGCTGACGGTTTTCCTCCATGCCTTGCAAACAAAGGGCTTCTCTCCTCGGAGCTTCTGCATGTGGTGATAGAAAGGACTGAGGAATTCCTCCAGGATTCGCATCAATGCTTGCTTGGGTCCGGCCCCTCGCGGCTGTGAGTTCTCCTGTGCCTGACGAGCACCGAAGAGTACTTGAAGGCTTTGCCGCAGTCCGTACAGGCGAACGGCCTCTCGGCACTGTGTGTCCGGCGGTGTGAGATGAGGCTGGACGAGCAGCCGAAGGTTTTCCCACAGTCCCCGCACGTGTACGGCTTCTCCCCGCTGTGCGTCCGGCGGTGCACCGTGAGGTGTGAGGGGCTGCTGAAGCTTTTCCCACACTCCTTGCACGTGCAGGGCCTCTCCCCGCTGTGCGTCCTCGCATGCACGGAGAGGTGGAAGGAGCACGTGAAGGTTTTCCCACACTCCTGGCAGGCGTACGGCTTCTCCGCACTGTGCGTCCTGCGGTGCACCGTGAGGTGGGAGGAGTAGATGAAGGTTTTCCCACACTGCTCGCACGCGTAGGGCCGCTCCCCGCTGTGCGTGCGTGCGTGCGTTCTGAAGGACGAGCAGAACCTGAAGGACTTCCCGCACTGCTGGCACACGTAAGGCCTGTCCCCGCTGTGAATTCTCCTGTGCGTCGTGAGGTAGGAGGAGCGACTGAAGGTTTTCCCACACACCTCGCATGCCACGGGCCTCTCCCCGCTGTGCGTTTCCATGTGCTGTTTCAGGAAGGAGGATTTGCTGAAAGATTTCGAGCACTGCTGGCATGCGTACGGCCGCTCGCCGGTGTGAGTTCGCGTGTGCTCGCTGAGCAGAGAGGGGAATCTGAACGCTTTGCCGCACTCCTTACAGGTGAAGAGCCTCTGTCTGTGCGAGGTGAGGTGGGAGGACAGACTGGAGAGTTCGTTCCTGAACGAGGGGCATCCAAGACACTGCAGATCGGGGAGTGCAGCCTCCACGGGACCCTTCAGAGCTGACGTACACAAGAACTCCTTCCCACACGCCTGGCACCTGTGGGGTCTCTTCACGCCCAGAGCCCTCACGGCACTGGTGAGGACAGAGGGACAGTTGCAGGCTTTGCTGCAGTCCGCACACTGACATGCCGGACAGCTGGTGTGGAATCGGTTCTGATGAGTGTGGGGCGAGGGGTCGGAGAAGACGTCCCCACACTCACAGCATGTCAAGACATTCCTGTCTGGGGGGCTGAACTGTTGCAGCACAGGTAAAGGGGGGATCTGGCCAGACATCAACCCAGAGCTGGAGTCTTTGCTAGTCACCTCAGGTTTCTCTCCTCCACGGCGTCTGTTTAAAACAGGGATGGTACTGCAGGAGAGGGGGAGGAAAAACAAGAATTCCCATCTCACTTTTAGTAAAAGCACTCATAGGACACGATTTCTGTCTTGAATTTTAATGTTTCACAGCTTAGATCATCTGGAGGGGGTGATAAAACAAGTGTTGTATTGTGCTTTTCCCAAACTTGGAGACTCTATGGTACGTGTGTTGATGTGAAAGATGCTTTAAATACCGCAGTGTGGCTGAGATGGATAATAAAGGTTGGGCTAGGAATAGGAGAGATTCAATAAGGACTCTTGAAACAAATGAGAACAGATCCACAGTAACAATAATAAGGAAAGATTAATCATAACTAATCATCTAAAATATAAAGTGTGTTGGGTGTTTTCTTGCCTGGAGGCTGTCCTGCAATCTTGAAGGCCAGTGGTTTGAATAAACACAGAGGCAGTGAGTAGACAGAGATGGTGGGCAGGGGAACCCAGGACCACATGAAATCAGAAGCAGGATTGAAAAGAGCGACTGGGACCGGGGTTCCTGCACGCAGAAATTCCTCAACATGGTGGAAGGCCAAGATACACCATCCCGAAGGAATGCTGGGCCCAAGGAAAGGAAGGAAGCCTGGCCGTTACTGTAAGGACCATCAGAAGAAAACCTTCCCCAAGACAAATGGCTTCAATGTGGATTTCCATCCTCCCAAACTGTGGAAGGATTCACTGACTGGAGTGGTCACTCAGGTCAGTCACACTTGCTGCTCTTAGGTGCCTTCAAGTCACGGATCTGAGCCCTAACCTGTCCTGCACTATCCTGACATGCTCCACACCGGGGCTGGAGGGACACTGTTCATCCATGTCGTGGACAGTCTGGGTCTGTCTCTCTCTGACCTTTTCCTGCATGATGTCCTTCTCCAAGGACTGTCCCCTTCTGACAAGACGCCCAACGTCTGTGAGACCAAGTCAACCAAGGCCTCCCTCTAAGGACCAACCCCGTTTGCAGATCCTCCAAGACGCCCTTGCTTGTTCTCTGTGCGGTCCATGGGATACTCTGTCCTCTTGTCCAGCACCACAGCTCAAAGGCAGCAAGCCTTTTGTCATCCTTACTCACTACCCAACGCTCAGATGCACAGCAAGGAACTGAAATGTCCATGGCTTGGCTCAAGGACACATCCCTCTTTGGATCAAGCACACTTGACCCTCAGAACGCACATCTCTGCTCTTGAGGACTTTGAAAAGGGGCCTCTGACCACACAATTCCAATGCACGGTCCAAACCACAGGACGTGCCCACCTGCCCGTGGTGTCCCTGTCCAGCACCACTGGAGGACTGAGACGCACACACACCCGTGTGACCTGTCACAGAAGCACTGGAAAATAGAAACACACATATGTGTAGGATTTCAGCGAGAACAGCACCGAGTAAGCAAGACACCCTCAGATTTTGTCTGTAGGGAGAAACACGGAAAGAGGTCCACTGAAAACTTGGTGACCAGCCCTGAGGCCGTGTGTGCTGGGACGGCCATGCCATCTCACGTGGATCCGGACGGTTTCAGGAGCCTGATGTGGTTACGAGTGCAGGTACACTGATGTTCTCCTGTGTGTTCTCTCACGATCCTGAACCTGGAGCCTTTCACCTGAGGCTCAGGCTGTCTCTGCTTGAAGGGACACTCACCTGACACGTCCGTCTTGCTTTCCATACTGACCACGACGCCCCTTTGCCCTGGACACGCCCCCACGCACGGACAACCGCGAGTTCCTCTTCCCAGATGACCGGGAGTTCCTCTTCCCTGATGACCGCGAGTTCCTATTCATCAAAGGCCCCGGGACACGCTCACTGGACACATTTTCTCCATCATGGACATTCGCAGAGTCAGACCCCCAAAC
>NW_006400279.1:399497-399951 GCF_000299155.1 Elephantulus edwardii
AGGCAAGGCTGGTCCTTCAAGAAACAAATGACTCCTTCTCTGTTCCATCCTGACACACAGGCCCTAAATAGCCTCCCTCTCTACCACCATGGGACGTTTCTACAGCTTCTCAGAGAAAACACAGGGGCCCAGCTACCAAGAGGCTACTTCTGGGGCAGACGGTCAACGGTGGGGAACATTTCCCTGAACTCCCAGGACCGAACCCTTCTGGGTCTCTGCAGATGGAAAGGAATGACAGTTATCAAACCAGGATGTTCCTTGGAGGCAACGGTGTGGACACCTGGTCTCACATGCTTGGCGCCTGCTGTCAAGAAGGGTCAGTCCTTGGAAAAGGACATCCGTCATGTCGGGAAAGGTGGACAGACAGAGAGAGAGAGAGAGAGACAGAGAGAGAGAGAGAGGCAGGCCCGGGATGAGATTGATTGACTGTGACAATGGTCACAGATGCTGAGGC
>NW_006400279.1:404061-410008 GCF_000299155.1 Elephantulus edwardii
AAAAGAGGGGATAGATAATGAACACTGCATTGGAACAGATAATGGAAAATACTGTTTAAAAGGAATATACTATTAGGTATTATTTGTATGACAACAGTTCAGAATAAGAGGCACATTACAAAGTGGATTGAGGATGGGGTAGTCAGAGGGAGGACATTGTGCAAAAATGAATGAATTATTTTAAAAAAAGTGAAATGGGATTGTCTAACAATGAAAGAATTTTACTTTTGAAAGAGAAAAGCAAACTAGGGGGTGGAGGGGTGAGCAGGGAGAATAATCCAACAGTGTATGAATGGAAATCCAAAGTCTCTGTAAACATTCATTAAAATGAAGACTATTTGTAAAAGTGAAACAGGGGGAAATGAATGAAAAAACCCCAGTGTGCAGTAAACTTTCATTAAAATCGTAATTTAAAAAAATATTTTTTTAAGAAAGAAAGAAAGGTCCCAAACAGGCAAAAACCCCAAAAACTTTGGAAGTAGGTTAAGCATGGTTGTGGTTTAAACAATTATCATTTACTTATTATTTATTCATTAGTCACTGTTTACTTATTAATTATGCAACAATGAAAGAATTTTTGTTTTGAGGGTTTTTTAATTTTAATGAAAGTTTACTGAGACTTATGGTTTCCAGTCATTCACTGTTGCAGAGTTTTTGTTATTTTCTTAAAAAAGGGAATTCGAGGGGTATGAGGAAAATGTGCAAAAACGAATAAATAAAAAAAAAACCCACAAAAATTTTAGTAAATTTTTGTTAAAATGACAGCTAAAAATACGTTTGTTTGTTTGTTTTCTTAAAAAAAATAAAATTGAAAGGGATAGAATAGGAAAACGAATATATAAAACATATGGTGACGGGGGCAGATGGAGGAACACAGGGTTAATCTATATGAATACCCAGTTTCTTGTTGCAACAATGAATGAATGGAAATCCAAAGTCTTTGTACATTTTCATTGAAATTTATAATAAATTAATAAAAAAATACCCAGTTAAAATAGAAAAAATCCAGTGTTTGCTCAGAATGCTAAAAAAAAATCCCAAATCACCAAACCCCAAAAAACCTTGGAAATAGGTAATAGTGGTGGTTACTAAAATAATTTTTATTTGCTTACTACTTATTTTTTATAATTACTTACTAATTATTACTACATGTTTATGTAAAAATGGGAGACTTTTTTAAAATAAAAGAACAGACGTGGGAGCTGACACACACAAGCAGGTTCAGTTTTTTATTATTATTTTTAAACCTTGCAAATGCATAGCAATGCTGCTTGCAAAATACACTAAAAAATTAAAAACCACAAATTAATAAATTGATCATAAATATTCTACTAGAGATGTAAAAAAATACACTAAAAAAATCAATATCCTGTGTTACTGATGTCAAAATGGGAGATTTTACTTTTTTGTTAGATGCAATAACAGGTTCTGGGGTCCATCTTTGAACATCAGAGGTTATTTTTTATAATTACTTACTAATTATTACTACATGTTTATGTAAAAATGGGGTATTTTTTTAAAATAAAAGAACAGACCTGGGAGCTGACACACACAAGCAGGTTCATTTTTTTATTATTCTTTTTAAACCTTGCAAATAAATGCATAGCAATGCTGCTTACAAAATACACTAAAAAATTAAAAGCCACAAATTAATAAATTGATTATAAATATTCTACTAGAGATGTAAAAAAATACACTAAAAAATAAATATCCTTGTGTTACTGATGTCAAAATGGGAGATTTTACTTTTTTTTTAGATGCAAGAACAGGTTCTGGGGTCCATCTTTGAACATCAGAGGTTTTAAATGGATACAAGAAAATGAATAAAATAATAAAAGTTCCTTTAGAAGAAGAGATCTGGATTGCAGATTTGCATCCTAGAAGATTTTTTTAAATTTGTTTTGTTTTCTTTATTTTAAATCACGTCTTTTGACAGGAGGGCTGGAAGCTGTAAGAAAACCCGGGATGGATTGTGAGGCAGGTGGATCTGGAGCCTGGGGGAAGGAAGCCCGGGGTGTCCGCGAACCCCCGGACCCTGCATCGCTCACACTCCCCGGGACCCCCCGTCTCTGCAGGGCTCACACGCTCCGAGGGCACGCGCACAACGCGGGCAGGACACACACCCTTCTGTCCACGCCGATTCGCCGCGGACACTCACCTGCGGACGCCCCGAGACACACACAGCAGCTGACCACCCGCTGCAGCCACCACGGACCCGCCTGCGGAGGGGGACACGAGCAACTTCCGCTTCCGGAGCTTGCGGAATGGGGGCCGTGCGGAAACACAGACACAGAACTGCGTGGTTCCGTGGTTCTCACTTAGCTTAGAGGGAAAGTGGGGACAGTTAGTTTCTTATTCTTTGAGCTTGTTTTTAAGTCTTTGGAAAAAGGCATCATGCTGGGAAAGGTAACTAGCTCTGAAGACGACCCTCGATGTCATGGACTGACACAATGACTAGAAATGGACCTGAGCATATATCAGAAATGGTGAGAATGGCACAGACTAGTGCAAATTTCAGATCTGTAGCTTTTTGGGTCCCTATAAGTGGCAGTCCACGTGGCAGGATGTAACACAATCGAGGAGAAAAACCTAGCTTCTATGCACTGAAAAGTGCATGTCCGTAAAATAGGAAAACAAAGATCATCCACAGTATATCATGCACCTTCCCAGAAGGCAAAGGAGCAATGATGTCCATTTAAAGACTAAGGTGCATCCCATTCAATTCCATTTCTTGCTCCATATCTGAAAGTTGAACAGTCTATAAGGATGACAGAAAAATAATAATGTCTTTAAGCTGTGGTGTTGGAGAAGGGTATTGGATATTCCAAGGACTCCCCTGACAACAGAGTATCCTGCTTAGAATGGGAGATAAAGGTTGCACAGAATATATTAGGAAAATAAATCAGACTTAGCAGCGTGACAGAGATAATTTAACTACCTACCCTTAGCCACCTTTCGAGCCGGGAACTGAGTTCATCACTAGGAGAGGGGGGAAAACCCAAAAAACTTTTATGTAAACAATAAATCTGTATGTTTTTGTTGAGTGTCATCAGGCACACTATGACTTGTAGCAACATTTTGGACAATAGTTGTGAATTCTGCCTCATCCTGCCCATTTTCATGACCTCTGTCATGTTCAAACCCACTGTGGCAGTCATCAATCCATCTTATTGACAGTCTTTCTGTCTTTTGCGAACCCTTCTACATTTACCACTATGTTTCTCTTCAAAGACTTGACCTTCCTGAAAATATACCCCATACACATGAGACCAGGTCTTCTTATCCTTGACTCTAAAGAGCCATTCTGTGAAAACCCAAAATCTCTGTAAATGTTCATGAAAACTAATAAAATTTAATAATAATTTTTTTAAAAAGATAAAAGGACAGAAGAAAATAAACTCGACGCTGCAGTATCAGACTGTACGCCTCTCCTAACCTAAAAAAATAAAAATAACAAAAAAATAAAGAACTATTTTATGAGATGAACAGGAAGCCATGGAAAAGACTATAGCTTGGATGGCACACACATTGCTCTTTAAACAGACATCCTGGCTCTTTAGGACTTTGGAGAGGTCCTGGACAGCAGATTTTCCCCCATGTCATTTGATTTCTTGACTGATGGTCTTATAAATCCAAGTAAAATTAAAAAAAAAATCCAAGTAAAATGAAAGAATGGGGTAGAGAGCGACAAACATGCAACAGTGTATGGATTTTTTTAATGTTAAAAAAATGTAAGTGTTCATTCATAAGCAAACTAAAATGAAATGAAATTGTTGACACCTTCAATCTTTTCTCCTTCTAGCATGGTTTCAGCTGGCCAAGACAGAGCAGGTTACATAGTACTAGAAGAAGCCACTCTGCAGGATTGACAGACAGTCTGGGTGTCTAACTAAGCTCATGAATAACTCTTTATGTGGTGCGAAAGTTAATTACTGTATTAAAGAGAGAGAAGTAGGATGAGATCCAAGCCCCCTTCTACTAGTGGTTTTTTAATCTCAAGAAACCTCAGCAGCACTAGGCACTATTTTTCCTTGGCAGAAGATTGGTCTCCAGGGGCATAGTTTCTTCCAGTGTCGCACCATCCAGCCATGCTTTTGCAGACAGTCTACAAGATCTTGGCACATGACTCAGAAGATTCTGTAAAAACCAGCCTGCTACCTACAAGCATATGGGTCATTCCCCTAACAGGTCTGAGTCTTTGAGAGATCTTCTAGTGAGTCACGGAAACCAAGGGACATAAAGGAATTGGGAAACTAAACAAAGGAGATAGTCGTGTCAGAAATCATGGGCTTGTATAGCAAGCCAAGCATTTTGGAGCATGCTGACCTGACACTTCTTAAGAACAAACTGCTGTTTATCATGTTGTTGTTATATGCCATCAAGTCATCTATGACTCTTAATGACCTCTATGTCCAACAGCTCTGAACCTTTTTCTATCCTGAGCCAATCTTATTGTCTCGTACACCACTACCCACTTTACAGCAGTCACTGAGTCCATCCAGCTCATCCAGGGTCTTGCTCTCTCTTGCATTGTCCCTCCACCCTGCCAAGCATAATGACCCTCTCCAAGGACTGGTCCCTCCTTGCAACCTGCTCAAGTATGTCAGACAGAGGTTCAGGACCCTTGCCTCCAAAGAGCAGCCTGGTTTCACCCTCTCTAGGTTCTTAGTTCTCTTACCAGTCTGTGGTATATTCTTCTCCAGTACCACAGCTCAAAAGCATCCTTTCTCCTCCATCACCCCTGGTCACTTACGATGCACAGCGAGTCATTGAGGAAAACGTGGCCCGAATCAGGGGCACCTTAGTCTCCAGACTGACATCGTTGCTCTTCAGTATGTTGCAAATATTCCCGACAACAGAGTTTTCTCCAAGGAGCCTCAGTGATTTCCACTCTTTTCTACCAAAGATCCCCCTCCTCTACAACCCTCATCATTCCTTTCTGATTCTCACCATCAATATTCTGTCATTTATGATCATTATACCACTGATTTCCCAGGAAGCATTACTCTTCTCATCTGTCACATCAATTTTTTAAAATCAGTTGACATCTGAACTCCTACGCATGGTATTTGCAGCACCAGCGAGGACCTTTGTCAAAAAGGCAGAACCTCAAACCACACTTGAAAAGTACTGATATGAAAATCCAAGTGTTTTCACAGGATCCACCAGGACAATAATGGAAGAGACGCATCCGCTGATGTCTGTCCTGTCATTCAAGAAACAAGCATTCTATCAACAGATGGCCCGCGAGCATTTACAGGACACCAGTCCACCCTCTTTCTGATCCACAAACCATCTCAGATTTGAGGCCTCCTCACACCTTTCCTTAACTGGACCATAACAAGCTCCTACGCCCGTCAACTGTGGCTCTCATTTATGAGAAAAAGCAGAAAATATCAAGAACCAAAGTAAATATGTATCACCAATGGGGACTGATAAATGTCACAGCCTCTGTGTGGAAAATTCAGACGTGCCTCAAACTTTTACCATACAAATACCCTGTGCCCAGAAACTCCCATTTCTAGGAGAGAGATGGTCACACAGTTTCATGACTGTGTGGTGGAGTTATAAGCCATCGTACAAGAAGCGAGTCACAGCTGAAACTCCTGCAGATTTACAGAGGCTATACACTGCAAGGGGGGACAATGCCAATCTTTCCCCATCATGTGGGTTCTAATCAGCTGCCTTTGTGTTGGCTGGACACCACTTGACCCACGAAGGTGAGGCAGCTTGAACTCACGTAGTAGGTGAGATTGAGAATTTTCTTCACTAAGTATTACAGGGGACCTCTTAAAGGTACTCAGGAGCAACAGTGTCTCTCTGGAGACTAAGGTGCGCCTGATACAGGACATGGTATTTGCAATCGCTTGTTATGCATCAGAGAGTTGGACAATGACTAAGGAGGACAGAAGGAGAGTGGATGCTTTTGAGCTGTGGTGCTGGAGAA
>NW_006400279.1:411843-412990 GCF_000299155.1 Elephantulus edwardii
TGCCTTGATGTCACCTAACAACACAAACAGCTATTCAAAGGCTTAGATGCTGATACACAAGGAGGTCATTTTGACCAAGATTCACTACAAAATGAAACATCACATATTTCCAGTGGGTCTAGAAGATAGATAGGCAGCCATGAAGACGAGCATAAATCAAGTTCTCTTAATATGTTACCACGTGGTGGATCTTGAAAATATTATGGGCTTGGTGCAACCACTGTGGAAGGCGGTATGGCGCTTTCTCAAAAAGTTGCAAATAGAGATACCATTTAACCCAGCAATTCCACTACTGGGAATACACACCAAAGAGACCATAACTGACATCCAAGTAGATATATGCACACCCATGTTTATTGTGGCTTTGTTCACAATAGCAAGGCGTTGGAAACAACCCAAGGGTCTATCCACAAATGAATGGATAGAGAAGCTGTGGTCTATTCACACCATGGAATGCTACGCTGCATTGAAAAACAAGGAACTCATGCAATATTATTCAAAATGGGAGACGCTGGAGGACATTATGCAGAGTGAAGTATCTCAGTCACAAAAGGACAAATACTGCATAGTGCCATTGTTTAAAACAGGACTGACCTCGGGGTTGGGGTGAGAGTGAAAAGGATGGGTTCAATAATGTACACTGCATTGAAACAGATGAGGGAGAGAACTGTTTAAGAGGCATCTGTGACTAAGTATTATTGTCATGTTGGGAGTCCAGAATGAAGGCTACATAGTGGAGTGGACTGTGGGGGAGGGACTGTAAAACAATGAAAGAGTTTTTCTTTTACTTTTCCAAGAGGGGAGTGTACTGGGGGGGGCTGCAAAGTTGGGAGGGGGGAAAAGTGCAACAATGAATGAATGGAAATCAAAAGTCTCTATAAATTTTCATTGACATTAATAATAAATTTAAAAAAATATTATGGGCAGACAGACCCAGCAGTGGAGATGGAGAGTTGGAGGAAGAAAAGTCAGAAGCAACTATCAGCACATGCTGGGAAGCTGCCTGCTGACGTCAAGCATGATCTAGGGAGCTGCTCCCTGATGCCAGGCACACGCTGGGGAGCAGAAGACTCACGTCATGGGGAAAAGCACGCAGCGACCAGCAGGAAAGCGGGAATGTGAATGAGTGTGAGTCCAGAACTCCAGT
>NW_006400279.1:414430-415486 GCF_000299155.1 Elephantulus edwardii
TAAAAGAAATATATGGTTAGGTATTATTAGCATAACATGTGTCCAAAATAATAGCTGCATAGTAAAATTGTGTGTGTGTGTGTGTGTGTGTCTTTCTGTATAACAATGAAAGAACTTTTATCCCAAAGAAAAAAAGCAATCTGGTGGAAGGGAATGCAGGAAGGAAAATGTGCAGCAATGAACGATTGGAAACCTAAGTTCTTTCTAAACGTTCGTTAAAATCTCAATTAAAGAATAACAATAATTTTTTTTAAAAATGAAAATGCTATGGAAGTGAGGTAAGTTCGACACAAATAGATAAATAGTCCATGATCTCATTGACTTAAAATATCCATAGAAAAATGATGGAATACTATGCAGCACTGAAAAACAAGAAACTAAAAAAAAAATTACACAAGGGAGAGCCTAGAGGCCATGATGCTGAGTGAAATATCTCAGTCACAAAAGAATACTGCATTTCACTCCTGTTATAAAACAGCTCTGACATAGGAGGTTGGGAGGAAACCAGGAAAAGAGAGGATAGACAATAAACACTGCATTGTAACAGATAGGGAAAAAACCATTTAAAAGGAATATTCAATTATGTATTATTTGTAGGACAACAGTCTAGAAGAGGAGGAGCATTGCTACGTTAACTGAGAAAGGGGTGGTCAGTGGGGGGAAATCGTGTAATAATGTATGATTTAAAAAAAAAGGAAAATGGGGGGAACTGTGTAACAATGACAGACTTTTACTTTTCAAAGAGAAGAGCAAACCGGGAGACAGGGGTGGACAGAGAGAAACATGCAACAATGAAAGAATGGAAATTCAAAGTCTCTGTAAATGTTCATTAAAATGAATAATTAAAAAAAAGGTAAATGGGGGTAAGGAGGAAAACGTGCAGCAATGAACGAATGAATGAACAATCCAAGTTTGCGATAGACTTTCAATAATATCACAGTTTAAAAAAATTTTGAAGAAGGCAAGAAATGAAAGATCCAAAACAGGCAAAATTCAAAAAAATCTTGGAAAGAGATAAGAATGGTGGTTGTTAAAATAATTATCAATTACTTATTA
>NW_006400279.1:416415-418035 GCF_000299155.1 Elephantulus edwardii
ATCCGATTTGACGGTACACAGACAAAAAAGAATAAAATTAAATTAAATTAAAAATCAATTCATTGTAGCACTTTGTCCTTCATCCATTTCTCTCCTGAATGGTTTAATGTACATGGATTTAGAGGTGCAGCAGCCAAGAAATCAAAAGACATGTTGTATGTCAAGGACCTCTCCTGCATGTTAAAGAAGGACATCTGTTTAGAGACCAAGACATGCCTCACTCATGTTCTCTTCTGTTGCTTCTTGTGCATCTTAAAATAATTGGACAGTGAATCAGGATGACAGAAGAGTCATTGACGCCTTTGAATTGCATCATAGAAGAGTACTGAATATCCCATAGCTTGCCCAAAGAACAGGCGAGTTGGCCTTGGAGGAAGTGCAAGCAGGGTGCTCCGTAGAGCCAAGGAGGAGGAGACCTGGTCTCACATATATGGACTGCATTTTCAGGAGGGTCCAGTCCTTGAAGACAGACATGCTGAGAAAGGTAGAGGGGTTAGCTAAAGAGAGCCAGGAAGACCATCAACGAGATGAATTGATGCAATGACTGCCAGAGTGGAAGTGACCACGACAGAGATCATGAAAATGGAACAGGATAAAGCAGAATTCATATCTCCTGTCCTAAGTGTTGAGGTAAGTGCACTTGATAACACCTAGCTACAATAAAAATATACAGATTTATTATTCGGATAAAAGTTTTGTCCTAAGTATGAGTTCAGTTCCAGGCTCAAAGAGTGGCTAAGGGTAGGTATTTTAAAAGTCTCTCTCAGTCTGGAAATCCTGATCCTTTTTTATTTTCTGTCCTACCTTTATCTCCCATTCTATCCAGGATACTCTGTTCTGTGGGGAGTCCTTGGAATGTCCAACACCACAGCTCAAAAGCATTATTGTATTTCTGTCATCCTTATACATTGTCCAGCTTTCAGATATAGAGCAAGTAATGGATAAAAAAAAAAGACCTTGTCTTGAATGAGGTGCACCTTAGTCTTTAAACTGACATCATTGCTCCTTTGCCTTCTGGGAAGGTGCATGTTATACTGTGGATGATCTTTGTTTTCCTATTTTACGGACATGCACTTTTCAGTGTATAGAAGCTAGGTTTTTCTCCTCGATTGTGTTACATCCTGCCACGTGGACTGCCACTTATAGGGACCTAAAAAGCTACAGATCTGAAATTTGCACTAGTCTGTGCCATTCTCACCATCTCTGATATATGTTCAAGCTCATTGCTATTTATGGGTCAGTCCATGACATCGAGGGTCGTCTTCAGAGCTAGTTACCTTTCCCAGCATGATGCCTTGTTCCAAAGACTTGAAAACAAGCTCAAAGAATAAGAGACTAGCTAGCTGTCCCCACTTTTCCTCTAAGCTAAGTGAGAACTACGGAACCACAGAGTTCTGTGTCTGTGTTTCCGCACGGGCCCCATTCCGCAAGCTCCGGAAGCGGAAGTGCGCGTGTCCCCCTCCGCCGGCCGGTCCGTGGTGGCTGCCGCATGTCGGCAGCTGCTGTGTGTGTCTCGGGGCGTCCGCAGGTGAGTGTCCGCGGCGAATCGGCGTGGACAGAAGGGTGTGTGTCCTGCCCGCGGTGTGCGCGTGCCCTCGGAGCGTGTGAGCCCTGCAGAGA
>NW_006400279.1:419070-420395 GCF_000299155.1 Elephantulus edwardii
AAAAAAAACAAACAAAAACTCTGCAACAATGAATGACTGCAAACCATAAGTCTCTCTAAACTTTCATTAAAATTAATTTAAAAAACCCAAAACAAAAACTTATTTATAGTGCATAATTAATAAGTAAACAATAACTGATAAATAAATAATAAGTAAATGAGATTTATGTTAACAACTGCCATGCTTACCTGTTTCCAAGGTTTTTGGGGTTTTGCCTGTTTTGGACCTTTAATTTTTTTCTTAAAATATTTTTTAATGGTGATTTTAGTGAAAGTTGACCGCAAACTGGTGTTTTTTCATTCATTCATTCATTCCCCTTTATTGCGCTTTTAAAAAATTATTATTTTTATGAATGTTTACAGAGACTGAATTTCCATTCATACACTGTTGCATTTTTCTCCCTGACCTTCAGTTTGCTCTTCAAAAAGTAAAAGAAAAATTCTTTCATTGTTAAGACAATTCCCCCCATTTCACTTTTTTTAACAAAATTTCTTAGTCCACTTTGCAATGCAATTCTAGACCGTTGTCATACAAATAGTACCTAATCGTATATTCCTTTTAAACTGTTCTTTGCTTCATCTGTTCCAACGCAGTGTTCATTATCTATCCCCTCTTTTCCTAGTTTGCATCCAACTCTCTGTGTCAGTGCTGTTTTATAACAGGAGTGATCTGCAGTATTTTTCTGTTTGTGACTGAAATATTTCACTCAGCATCATGGCCTCCAGGCTCCCCCATGTCCTGTATAATTTTTTCTTAGTTTCTTGTTTTTCAATGCTGCATAGTATTCAATTGTGTGACTATACCATCGTTTTTCTATGGATATTTTATTTCAGTGAGACCATGCACTATTCATCGAATTGTGTCTAACTTACTTAACTTTCATAGCATTTTCCTTTTTCTTTATTTTTTTAATTGAGATTTTAATGGAAATTTAGAAAGAACTTGGGTTTCCAGTGGTTCATTGTTGCACATTTTCCTCCCTGCCTCCTCTCCCCAAAGATTGCTTTTTTTTTTTGAGAGAAAAGTTCTTTCATTGTTAAACAGAAACACACACACCCCCCCAGCTATACTATGCAGCTCTTGTCATGCCAATTATACCTAATCATAAATTCCTTTTATACAGTTCTCTCCCTTGTCTGTTTCAATGCAGTGTACATTATTTATTCCCTCTTTTCTTCGTGTCCTCCCAGCCCCCGTTAAGTCCTGCTTGTTTTTATTTATGTGGGTTTTTTTCTTGGTTGTAAGTCCTGTTTTTCAACAGTGGCACCATGCAGTATTTGTCCTTTTGTGACTGAGATACTTCACTCAACATCATGTCCTCCAGG
>NW_006400279.1:428905-433981 GCF_000299155.1 Elephantulus edwardii
GCTCCCCGTCTGTTCCCCGTCCTTGTTGTGTTTCAGGTCTGAGGAGTGAAGGAGGGAGAGCCGGGGTCCCCCCAGCAGGTGGACATCCAGGATGACCGCCGTGAACGCGCATCCACCCTGACGCAGGATTTCGGCTGCCGTCTGCTGCCGTGAGCTCACCTTCCTCATCTGCGCCGTCCTCTGCTCCGAGTCCCGTGTCTCCTCCGGACGCGTCTCCTGCAGCTCGGACACGGTCTTCTCTCCGATTCCAGGAGACACGGACAGAAATGGTGAGTCCTGGGGAGCCCGCGTGGCTACAGAGTCCCTGTTCCAAACCAAAGACGTTTGTTGAGAACCCATGCTCTGCTCTGGGGGACACAGATGGACAATCTCCCCATGTGTGATGGACAGACTCAGACTCTCCCTGCGGGGTCAGTTGTCAGTCCGTTTACACTCGTTCACGGTGAGCTGTTTGCTTTGATTTAGAAGGAAATGTTCGTGTTTCTGTTCCTGGGTTTATGTTCCCCACAAGCAAATGTGTCTAAATCATCTGGTGTGTGTGTCTGCCTTGAATTTTGTATTTTAATAGATGAAGTGTTCCCCAGCCTGGATGTGACTTTTCTCTGATGTGAACGATATTCCAAAACCTAGATCCGTCTGGAGGCTTCCCTATTGCACTTGAGAGGAGCCGGGGTGGCTGAGGGTGTGAGGCCTTCAGGTGTCCTCCCGACGTTTGCATTGACCTTGTGCAGGAGACACACGGGCCGTCCCCTCCCGGGACATTCAGAGCCTCACAACACGGGGGTCACTTCCCACTCGGACTCTGTAGTTTGCCTGGGAAGAGACTGCCCCTGTGTCCTGCGTGTTTTATGAAGATGAATATTTTATCACGGTGTGGAGAGCGGTCAAGTGACAGGTGCCCTACAGCGGACCCTCCCGTGTCTTCTCAGAGGCTTGGATTTTCTCCCGAGGAGACGGATGGTCACGTGTTCACCTGCGCAGCACCTGGTGCGTTTGAACCCCACGCCTTGGGTTGTCAGGGCCGTTCCCTACCCACGGCACCACCAGGTGTGGCGACTGTGCCGTCAAGGCCCAGCCAACTCCCAGCTGCCCGTCCAGCGGGTTTTCAATCATCGCGTGGGAGTTGATGGCCCTTCGCCTGGTCAAGTTGAACCGTGGGCATTTGGGCTTGCAGCACTGCTAGGCCCCCACAGCTCCCTAGAAAGAAAAATATTGTAAAAGATAAAATATACACACAGAGAGAGTGAGAGAAGATGACAGAGACAGAGGGAGAGAGATTGATCTCAAAGACCCCACAGCCAGCTAGAAGTGTCTCCTGACCTGTGTCCATTCACGGGCTGATGGACCCTGCTGAAGAGGTCACACAGCAGCCTTTTTTTGCTCCCAAGGTTCATGAATGCGGGATGGTCAGACGGCGTGACAGGCTGCAGGCTCCAGGCCCAAGGATTCAGGGTCCGATGGTCACGCACAGGACGCAGGCCGAGCATCGAGGCCCTTTCCTGTGATTTAGGAATCAGTCACGCTGTGGTTGTTTGTGGGGTCCAGTCTGCAACACGCCCAGAGTCTGTCACATGAGGCTCCAGTATCTCTGCGTGCAGGGAGCTGTCTGTCTGCACCTTCTCCACAGCGTCTGTTTGCTCCTTTGTCCGTCCGTGGGCTGTGCAGTGCTCTTGTCCACGCCTCAAAGGCACCCATTCTTCTGGTCTCACCTTTATTCACTGTCCAGCTCTCAGGTGCCCAGCAGGTGAATGAAAAGACCGTGGCCTGAGTCAGGCGCACCTTAGTCTTTAAGCGAGTATCATTGCTCCTCAGAAAGTCAGGCCGTGGGAAATCCCGTCGTGCAACTTGCAACACGAAAACCACACGTGCTCTTTTCTGACGTAGAAGCAGTTAGTAACTGAGACAGAATCCATGACCTGAGTCAGAGCATCTTCCATTCCGCTCTGTTTTGTGACCGTTTTATACTGTAAAGAGTATAAAGGTCCCTCGGAGGGCAGCCCGTGGGGTGGAGTGAATAATTAGACCACTGTTGATTGTAGTCACACGCGGTGGCATTGATTTCCGTGTGTTGGGAGGATCCGGGGTGTAATCTGTGGGGAAGTGGACGCAGCTGGCGAGGGGACAAGGCCGGTGTCCATGCCGTGTGTCAGCTGCTGTTAGACCCCAGCCTGTCGTGTCAGAGGCCTGTGACTTCCCAGCTCTGTGGCCTGTGGGTCACCGTGCGTCCTTGTCCACGCTGTCTTCCGTGCGCCCTTGTTGACCTCGAGTGGGGGGATTGTTTCAGGAGCCCGTGGCCATTGAGGACGTGACCGTGGTCTTCAGCGCTCAAGAGTGGCCTTTGCTGGACGCGGCTCAGAAGCTCCTCTACCGAGACGTGATGCTGGAGACCTTGAATCACCTGGCCTGCGTGGGTAAGCACGGCGTCTGTGTCTTCTCCCCGTGGCCCCATCGTGAAGGGAGAGATGCCACGGCACAGCCCAGCCTCCTCCCCGTGGACGTGAACGGGTCCATCAGTGTCTGAGCTCCTCTGTGACATTGCTGTCCGGGACCGGCCCCTGGAGCCCACCTCTGACCCTGACCCTGCAGGGCATTTTCACAGTCAGCAAATCTCACTGGACGAAATCACCCGTCTTTCTCCCCTGACCACCTGGTGGGTTCTTGAAACCGCTCGACTTCGGTTGCTAGCAGTCTCCCCGGCCAGCTGTGCTCTGTAGCGCCTACGTTAAATCTGTTAATCGAGAATTGGTTTCAGAATCTATTTATTTTTGAGATGACCGTAATTTTTCAGAATCACGTTGTTTGACGTCATCTGCCGTTTGAACAGTTTGACGCAGAACGACTCCAGCAGGAGCTGCTGTAGCTGTGATTCCCTAAAACAGCGGCAACGGATGCTCCAACCAACCTCTTGATTCTTTTCCATAACTGATTCGTAGGATGCTCTAAAAAGGTCCTCTCAGGAGATGACTGCCATCTACGACCCAAATGAACGAGAAGGGCATAACCCGCTTCTAGATAGCAATCGAAATATACATATATATACTCTTAGGAGGTGGGGGAGAAACAGAAATTTAAACACGTATACAGAGGACATTTGTTGTAAATCAAAGTTAAATTCTCTGTGTCTTCTTCACTTTTTCCCCGTCTGCTATCAGCTTCTTTACCTGGCCCCAGGTCAGAGTCTCTGCTTACCTGATCTCCCATAGCCACGTCTTTTGTCGTTTCTCTAAAATCATCACACTCAAAGTCCGGCTTCTTTCGTCTTATCTCGGGGTTTCACGTTTCTGGACGGTACCCCCAGCGTTGCTTTCCCTGTAGAAATCGAAGCAAATCCTCAACGCCAATGAAAGACAAATCCCTTTTTCTATTCATTAGTTAGAGGCTAAAATATATTGAGCTGAAAGACTCTAAAATATATGTGCTGATTCAGTTCTTTGATGGATTGCAATACCCATTGTCTTTCAATTGGAATTCCTCTTTTACCATTCAAATGGAAAAAATTTTAAAGTAAATGTTGGTTTTTGTAAAATCGTTTCGGGCAGATGTTGTATCCTAATGCCATCTCCCCACTTTTTGCTTTTTTCAACATTGTTTGTAAGGTCCAATTCGCCCTTTCTATTATAGCTTGTTCTTGGTGAAGAATACCAGGAATATGGTTCATGTTTTCTTTTTTGAAAAGTTTTTGTGTTTATCTTGCAATAACATAATAACAATATGTAATTCTGCCTTTTGAACAGAAATCAAATGAGTTTTAAGTCATTTATGATCTTGCCATTAGAATAACCTCTATATTTCTTCCTGTTAGCATTTGTATAATAGCTATTAGCTGTAAGAAGATAAGTTTTCACCTTTGCTGATAGAATCCTGTTTTTTTAATGAATTGTAATTATTTATTTTGCAGATAAGAATCAGATATCTTACCTACCTAATCAGAAAAACCGGTTTGCGAATTTTCAGAAATTTTTCATAAGTTATTAACTTGGGTAGTTGTAAATAGGACTATTATTTCAAGTGGATCAGATGCCAACAATTATCTTAACCTTGGTTGTCCTTTAATAATCAAATCACAGATTTTTTTCCCCAGCATAAATAAACTATTATAAAATAATTTCCCAGAAAGAACCATGCTAATATTTTTTGTTCTTAATGTAAAATCCCAGTCAGTAGGAGAGTGTAGAGAATGAATCATTATTAATACAACAGATATGTTCATGTCTATGTGACTTAATTGGGCCTCATGAATTCTTTGTTCTATAATTCTTAGTTCTTTTTCCTTTGTCAAGGGCCACTGCTCAACCCTTATCAGCTTATCAGTTAACCAAGTTAATCAGAGGGCAAAGCCTCAAACAGTGGTCTCCATTATAAATTTGGATCCAGTGATCCTACTGTGATTATCTTTTGCTTCTTTGAAGCTGACCTTTTCTTGTTATTTCTTCCTAATCTCTTCTCAGGGAGATAATTCACATTTATATTCTCAGCCTCCTCTGATATTGTAGGAATTTTCAGCGTGTCTCCCCAGGCAGCAGATCTCTTCCCTGTGATGTAATTGCAATAATCTGCAATGAAACGCTGTCATTTTGCTCTCTGTGCTTTGGGTCCTTGACATTTTAACATATATTCTCTTTGTTTTACTCCTCTCAGAGTTCCTCTTCCTGTAAAAGTAACAAAGACATCTTTTGATTGTGATTCACTGATTATAATAATTAGTATACTATTAGTAATTCAGCAGTGTTGATTATCAATGATTGAGACCTCAGCGCCAATATCAGCTAATGCTTGAATTTCACATCCTTCTAATTTTACGGTCACTTGAGGACAAGTATCATGAATGATAGTTTTCCAATAGATATTAGTCCCAGTACTGTCAGATCTTTGTCTTTTTATTGGAGCTGCCCTTTGTTTTATATGAGTCAGGAGCAATTAATAAGCTACTCTCTGGTCTTTTCACAAGATTAGATCTTGTCAAGTTTGTTTGTTGTTGTTATGTGCCATCCAGTCGTTTGCGACTCATAGTGACCCTATGTACACCAGCCCTAAACCCTGCTCTGTCCTGTGCCAACCTCACCGCCTCTGACACAC
>NW_006400279.1:435391-435917 GCF_000299155.1 Elephantulus edwardii
TTTTTTTAATCTTCTAAATTAAGACTTTTCTTTCGTGTAAGCTTCATTCTTTCATTTTTTTTACTTTTCTTATTCGACCGAAATGATCAGATTTTGTGAGCTCAATACTATGATCAAATGTCTGCACAAATGCTTGGGCCTAGAATTGCTTTCTTGTCATCTGTGAAAGCAAGTGCCCAAGTATGACACTCCTCTTCCTGGGCTGCAGAAAGGACCTCTGACTGTTTGTCCTGTGGTCTCGATCCGTCCTGATAAGCCGCGCTGTGTGATAACTGAAACAGCCTCCCCAGACTCAGTTACAGTTAGAAGACATCAAGTGAGCAGTACTCCTAGACGTGGACCTTACAGATCACTGTTCTTACAGCACCTGCTTCTCGTGATGCTCTTTCCCTCCTGAGCCTGACTCTTTGCATGAGAGGCTCAGAGCTGCTTCCTGGAGTCCCAAATCGTGCAGTATTTTTACATCATAACATGTATTAATTTACAGGCTATGCTAACAATCTGTGTTATGCAGATGACACAACCC
>NW_006400279.1:439907-442225 GCF_000299155.1 Elephantulus edwardii
AGTTCTCTGCTGATGTGCTGTTCCAGTCGTTTTTGCATTAGACTTTTTTTTTTAATATAAAATCAGCTGTTGATAATCTTACTTTTTCAAATTAGATTTCTTTTTACATAAAATAATTATACACTTAAATGATAGCTGAAAAACCAGTTTCATGTTTGGCCTCTGTTTTTCTTGGGGAAAATAGCATTAAACAATGGGATGTTATTTAAAAAAAATAACTAGGATCACATTAAACTTAAGACCAAAAACAAAGAAACAACAACAAACTTAAAACAATCAACAAAAAATAATTAGAGGCTTCTGCTTTCAGATTTAGCACTTTTTTCTTTTTCTAAAATATATTTTAAATTGTAAATAATTTCCCAAGGAGAGCACTATTGAGGTCACTGCATGCCAATTAAGAGAAAATAGTAATTCAAGATTGAGTCTTCCTAAGGCTCTTTCTAAAGGTGCCAAAGACTGTTTCTTGCCCTCACCCTGAACCTTTTTTAATGTAATATCACTTATTTCATATTTATGCAAAGAGTCAACCATCTCTCTTTGCAAAATTTTTATATTATGTATACAGTCCTGCATGGACATTGTTACTATTCTTATCAAAGCCAATACTAGCAAAAAAAAAAATAGGAATTTGTTCTTTTTTTATGTGCTCTTCATAAATCTCTCATAACATTGTGCTAGGTTTTTAAATCCAATTGAGATGTACCAACTGGCTGAAAGCTGCCATAGTGTTTTTTAATATATTTAAAAAACTGCATGAAAGATGTTTCTTTCACTTTTACCACGGAGGTCTTAAGCAGCGCTTTTAAGAGAGAAATAGATAGTGATTCAGAGAAAGGCGCATTCCCCGGGGTTCTTTTTTTCACTTCTTCCTCAGCGTTTTCTTAAGCAATTTATTTCAGAGGTTGGAGAAAGTCCCCATGAAAACTTTTTCCAAGTGTTCCCTTGACTTTGTCCTTCAAGGGGTGACGGAATCGTCATGAAACGTTTCCCTCTACTCTTGATTTCCAAAAGGTGAGCATTTCCTCATACCTTTCCCTGAAGAAAAATTTCCAGAAAGACTTTACTTACCTTTCAGTTTGCCCGTGTCTGAGAGAGAGAGAGACACAGACAGACAGACTGCTCCTTCTTTCAGGCCCCACGCTGGGCGCCAGATATTGCAAACTAGACACAGAAACAAAGCAGGGATGCAGGGAAATGGATTCTGAAAGAAGGAGGAAGGTCGAAGCAGAGGTCCTCTCACAGCTTAGCACTGTGCAAAGACCCCTTTCTTAGTCTCCCTGTGGTTTTTATTTAGTTTAGGCCAATCCTTAAAAAGTTCAATCTTCGGAGACTATATCTTCCTTATAATGAAGTGTTGCCAATGTACCAATGGGTAAGCTTAGTCTTTAAGACCAGAGTTCAGACAGGGCATCCCCTCCGCTGGGAGGCTGGGCAGAACTTTCTGTTTGCAGAGGGCATCCAGTCTCTCCTGTCTGGACGCTGTCCTCATCTGTGTCCCTGCTGTCATGATGCTGGGAAATCCACAGTGCTCTCACTTCCTCACTTCCCCACAAGCATCGAGCTGTCTGCATTCAATGCGTGTTCCTTCCTGCTGTGATGAAAACCCCTGAATCTCTGTAAGAGCTACCCAGCATCTCCTGTCGGGGGCATCCAGGCCTTAGTGACTTGCAATCTTGTTGGGAATTTGTTCATGATCAGTTTGACATGATTATTTTGAGTCTCTTTGCTGCCTGTATTTCATGCCTTTGAGTCAACTTCTGAAGTTTGCAATTCCCCAGAGCCAGCCTCAGCATCTGTGACCATTGTCACAGTCAATCAATCTCATCCCAGGCCTGCCTCTCTCTCTCTCTATCTGTCTCTGTCTCTCTCTCTCTCTGTCTGTCCACCTTTCCCGACATGACGGATGTCCTTTTCCAAGGACTGACCCTTCTTGACATCAGGCGCCAAGCATGTGAGACCAGGTGTCCACACCGTTGCCTCCAAGGACCATCCTGGTTTGATAACTGTCATTCCTTTCCGTCTGCAGAGACCCAGAAGGGTTCGGTCCTGGGAGTTCAGGGAAATGTTCCCCACCGTTGACCGACTGCCCCAGAAGTAGCCTCTTGGTAGCTGGGCCCCTGTGTTTTCTCAGAGAAGCTGTAGAAACGTCCCATGATGGTAGAGAGGGAGGCTATTTAGGGCCTGTGTGTCAGGATGGAACAGAGAAGGAGTCATTTGTTTCTTGAAGGACCAGCCTTGCCTGAAATCTGGTGGCTACTCCACAGCGTGTTGGCTGGTAACCGAAAGGGTGAACCAAGTTATCCAAGTGTCTGGTG
>NW_006400279.1:444330-453439 GCF_000299155.1 Elephantulus edwardii
TAGTGCAGGACAGGTCAGGGCTCAGATCCGTGACTTGAAGGCACCTAAGAGCAGCAAGTGTGACTGACCTGAGTGACCACTCCAGTCAGTGAATCCTTCCACAGTTTGGGAGGATGGAAATCCACATTGAAGCCATTTGTCTTGGGGAAGGTTTTCTTCTGATGGTCCTTACAGTAACAGCCAGGCTTCCTTCCTTTCCTTGGGCCCAGCATTCCTTCGGGATGGTGTATTTTGGCCTTCCACCATGTTGAGGAATTTCTGCGTGCAGGAACCCCGGTCCCAGTCGCCCATTCCAATCCTGCTTCTGATTTCATGGGGTCCTGGGTGCCTCTGCCCACCGTCTCCCTCTACTCAGTGCCTCTGTGTGTTGTAAAAAGAGGAAACGTCGCAAGGTTCTCGGGCTTCCCACATCTTTTTAAGGGATCTCATCATGTGGACAGGGGGCCTCTGTCATGGAATTGACAGCCTCTAATCCTACGTCGTGACCATCTTGTCAGTTAGGTTAACACAGGATAACACCATCATTACAGACAGACAGACAGACCCACACAGCAGGTCTGCTAGGCCTACTTGATTCAGTCCATGACAGGTGAGCACCAGATTCAGCAGTTATACAAGTACGTTTCTTCCTTTTCAGAGCCATTTGATGAAGGGTCATCTGTGCGTTCGCAGCCCTCACACGTTAACATGTGTGTTTACACACCAATGTCCATTCCTGTTTTATACACATGCCGTTTTATGTACGTACAATCAAGAGTTCACAGCATTTTCCTTGCAACTATCAAAAATATTCCTTTGTGGTTGCCTGTAGTAATTTGCTTACATGGTGTTTCATCATGAATATAGTGTTTTTCAGTCCTCGTTCATCTAAATTGTGTTTCTTAACATCATTTATGCACAGGAGGACTTTGCCCCTGCTTCTCCAGTGGTTTATTCAAACTTCTGGCCTTCAGGATTGCAGGACAGCTTCTTGCCTCCGGGCAACAGAACACCCAACATACACTATATTTTTTTTTAAATTATTTTTATTTTACATCGGTTTGCATGCAAAATTCATGTACATTGAGTTTTGTTTGTATACACTATTTCACACACTCCTCCATTCATATTGTCTTTTCTTACAATCATTCCCATACACTGTGCTTTATAAAATTAACCACCATTGATCTAAGCCCACCGTGACTTCACCTTTTCAGAGATCCTCACAGGATCTTTCCTAAATCATTCACCCCCTCTGCCTACCCACCAAACTTTGTGACCTCCAGATTTTTTCCCCTTCCCCATACTCAGCCTCTCTCCTTCCTTCCCTTCCCCCACTGGACTTTTGTACACACTTTTCTAGTGATCCTTCTATCTTTGCCATAATGACTTTATGCAGTATTTGGGGGTTTTTGTTGTTTTTTACAGAGGATTTGGATTTCCATTCATTCATTGCCACAGTTTTCTCCCTGCCCACCCCTCCCCACCAGCTCACTTCCCCCTCCGAAGAAAGAAAAAAAATTCCTTCATTAGCATACAATTCCCACGTCCCTTCCCCCCAACCCCCACCTGAGTACACTTCTCTATGCAACCTTAATTCTGGATTCCTGTGCTAATCATAATAATCATATATCACCTCTACTCTGTTCTTTCCCTCATCTGTTTCAATACAATATGCATAATTTATCCAGTTTTTTCTGTCATACCCCCATCCTGATGTCAGACCCATTCGACAACAGTGGCACCATGCAGTATTTGTCCTTTTGTGACTGAGATATTTCACTGAGCATGATGTCCTCCAGGGTTACCCACTCTGAATAATACTGCATGAGTTCCTTGTTTTTCAATGCTGCGTAGTAGTATTCCATTGTGTGGATATACCACAGCTTCTCTATCCATTCGTTTGTTGATAGGCCCTTAGGCTGCTTCCAGCTCTTTCCTATTGTAAACAAAGCTGCAGTAAACACGGGTGTGCATATATCTGCTTGGATGGCAGACATGGTCTCTCTGGGGTATATTCCCAGTAATGGGATTGCTGGGTCAAATGGTATCTCTGTTTGCAATTTTTTGAGAAAGCGCCACACTGCCTTACACAATGGTTGCACCATCTTACACTCCCACCCACAGTGAATAAGGCTTCCAGTTTCTCCATATCCTCGCCAGCATTTGTTGCTTGCTGTTCTGTTTTGCTATTCTTACTGAGGTGAGATGATATCTCATAGTTGTTCATACACTATATTTTATATGATTAGTTATGATTAATCTTTCCTTATTATTGTTAGTGTAGATCTGTGCTCATTCGTTTAAAGAGTCCTAATTGAATCTCTCCTATTCCTAGCCCAAACTTTATTATCCATCTCAGCCACACTGCAGTATTTAAAGCCTATTTCACATTAACACAGTCACCATAGAGTCTCCACATTTGGAAAAAGCACAATACAACACTTGTTTTATTACACACACCCCCCCAGATGATCAAAGCTGTGAAACATGTTAAAATTCAAGTCAGAAACTGTGTCAGAAATCCGTGCATTTACTAAAAGTGAAATGGGAATTCTTGTGTTTCCTCCCCCACTCCCGCAGTACCTTCCCTGTTTTGAAGAGACACCGTGGACGAGAGAAACCTGAGATGACTAGCAAAGACTCCAGCTGCGAGTTGATGTCCGGCCAGATCCCCCCTTTACCTGTGCTGCAACAGTGCAGCCCCCCAGACAGGAATGTCTTGACATGCTGTGAGTGTGGGGACGTCCTCTCCGACCCCTCGCCCCACACTCATCAGACCCGTTTCCACACCAGCTGCCCGGTGTGTCAGTGTGCGGACTGCGGCAGAGCCTGCAACTGTCCCTCTGTCCTCGCCACTGCCGTGAGGGCTCTGGGTGTGAAGAGACCCCACAGGTGCCAGGCGTGTGGGAAGGAGTTCTTGTGTACGTCAGCTCTGAAGGGTCCCGTGGAGGCTGCACTCCCCGATCTGCAGTGTCTTGGATGCCCCTCTTTCAGGAACGAACTCTCCAGTCCGTCCTCCCACCTCACCTCGCGGAGACAGAGGCTCTTCACCTGTAAAGAGTGCGGCAAAGCGTTCCGGCACCCCTCTTCGCTCAGTAAGCACAAGAAAAGTCACAGCGGGCAGAGGCCATACACGTGCCAGCAGTGCTGGAAATCTTTCAGCGACTCCTCAATCCTCATTGGGCACATGCGGACACACAGTGGGGAAAGGCCGTACGTGTGTGAATGGTGTGGGAAAAGCTTCAGTCGCTCCTCCAATCTCACAGCACACAAGAGAATTCACAGCGGGGAGAAGCCTTACGAGTGCACTCAGTGTGGGATATCCTTCAAAGACTCTGCCGCCCTCAGGAAGCATTCGTGGACACACAGCGGGCAGAGGCCGTATGTGTGCCAGGAGTGCGGCAAGTCCTTCGTCGAACCCTCCTCCTTCAGAATACACGCACGGACGCACAGCGGGAAGAGGCCCTACGCGTGCGAGGAGTGTGGGAAAACCTTCATCTGCTCCTCCCACCTCACGGTGCACCGCAGGACGCACAGCGGGGAGCGACCCTACGCGTGCCAGGAGTGTGGGAAAACCTTCACGTGTTCCTCCCACCTCACCTCTCACATACGCACACACAGCGGGGAGCGGCCCTTTGCCTGCAAGGACTGCGGCAAAGCCTTCAAGTACTCCTCAGCGTTCAAGAAGCACATGAGAAGTCACAGTAGGGAGAGGCCGTATGTGTGCAGGGTCTGCTGGGCCTCCTTTGGCAATGCCTTGGCCCTCATCAGGCACTCGCAGGATCACAGCCCGGAGCAGCCCTACACGTGCGAGGAGTGTGGGAAAACCTTCATCTGCCCCTCCTACCTCAGAGTGCACTGGAGGACGCACAACGGAGAGCGGCCGTACACGTGCCTAGAGTGCGGGAAAACCTTCAGCTGCTCATCCAACCTCACCTCGCACAGACGGACGCACAGTGCGGACAGGCCTTTCACCTGTAACGAGTGCGGCAAAGCCTTCAAGCAGTACACAGTGCTCACCAGGCACAAGAGAACTCACGGTGTGGAGAGGCCGTCCCCAAGAAAGCAGTGATGACAATCTTTCAGGAATTCCTCAGTCCTTTGCCACCACGTGCAGAAAGGGACAGTGGAGAGAAGCCCTTCTCGTGCTAGGCATGGAGGAAAACCTTCAGGAACTCCTCTCTTAAGCTTACACACACGGACGCACAGCTGAGGGTGGCCCTCTCATGCAGGAGTGTGGGAAATCCTTCAGCCACTCCTTCCACCTAAAGAAAGACAGATGCACATTGGGGCATGGCCGTACTGGTGCAAGGACTGTGGGAAGGCCTTCACCATCTGCCCTTACCAAGCACCTGGAGAGGCCCTACCAGTGCTTGGACTGTGGCAAGGCCTTCAAAGATTCTTCTCACCTCATCTACGAACTGATAGGGTACAGGTAGCCCCCAGAGAGGCAGACTGAAGAGACATCTTTTGGCAAACTTCTAGCTGGTGATATTAAAGTTTCTCACGTGGGGAAATTCCCAGAATCAAATGGGAATGAGGACACACTCCCACAAAACCTTTTGGGTCCCAGGAATAGCCAGACACAGACGTAAAGGGAAATGGAGAACTGAGAAGAAAAGAAACAGCCACTATGGATGCTGTCCACCCTACAACATGAAAACATGGGAAAAGAGAAGACCCACAGTCCCCAGAAGAAAAGTAAAGATTAGTGAATGAGTTAGTTCAATGTTTTCTCACTGTTGATGCAGGACCAAGCCATAGCCAACCCTCTCCTGTCTAGTTTCCAGAGGCAATAAGTCATGCTGGAAGACACTGCCCGTTTTTCTCTCTTAAAGTAGCTTGTTGATGGAACTTTAGGCATTTCAATCCACCATGTAGCTCTCTCCCCTCTAGGCCAGCAGGGTTCCCTCCCAAAAGCTGGAGGAACCCATAAGAGCACAAGCTGCCTTTTGAAACATGACTGGCATTGAGGAGCCCCTGGGCCTAGTGACCAAAGCTGTGCCGGAAGTGATGCATGGAGTCACGTGAAGACATGGGACGGATGGTGATGCCGGCAGAAAGAGCTCTAGTTCGGATGCTTCACACGACAGTGTGCAAACTCAAAAGGTTACACCAAAGCCTTGATCAGGAACTGAAGGAGGCACACAGCAAGCTGGAATTCCTCTTCTAACAGGTCATAAAGATCAAGGAGGAGTTTCTCCGGACACAGATCACAGAAGATAGGCAATATCGACAGACCCTGTGGAGCCATCTGTCTCCCAGCTTGTCCTTGTGAACACTTCCTTTCTGTGACCAGCAGAAGTATATGTTAGTAGTGAAAAATGTAGCAAGATGGAAAGACTCAGTGACTTGAACATGTCAGAGCCATGTGTTGAAAGGTTCCACTGCCCCGGCTCATTAACCAGTGTGTTTACTTACCTATGTTAATTACTCCTTTACAGACATACAGTTTTATATATGCAAAGTCACGAGTTCACAGCATTTGCCTTTCAAGGTTCAAAATTTTTTCTTTCCTAGCTTCCCTACGATAATTTGTTTCCATGGTGTTTCATGATGAACATAGCATTATTTTAGACCCTCTTTTGTCTGCACTCTCTTTGATATAATCCTTTACACACAAGAGGAGCTTGTTCCTCCTCCTGCAGTGTACACTCAGGTGGATTTGAACTGATAGCCTTCAGGATTGCAGTACAGCTTCTTGCCACTACACAACTGAGCACCTTACAGACAGTATATTTTATATGATAAATTACGATTTATCTATGCTGCTTCTTAGTATTATTCCTGCGAATCTGTGCCTAATCGTTTATAGAGTCCCCACTGAGTCTCTCCTGTTCCTAGAGCAGTCTTTTTCATCAATGTCAGCCACATTTTGCAGTGTGTAACGTATATTTCCCTTTTACACAGCTACCATAAAGTCTTGAGGTTTGGAAAAAGGACGAGAGAACAGGTGTCATTTTTTCCCCCTAGAAAATCTCACCTCTGAAATATGTTCAAAATCAAGACAGAAATCTTGTCCTTTCAGTGTGTTTACTAGTGGTGAAATGGGAATTCTTGTTTTTCATCAACCATCCGCCCTGCAGTACCTTCCCAGTTTCAAACAGACGCCGTGGAGGAGAGAAGGCTGGGATGAATAGCAAAGACTGTCTGCAGGTTGATGTGTGGTCAGATCCCCCCTTTTCCTGTCCTGCAGAACAGCCCCCCAGACAGGAATCTCTTGACTTGCTGTGAGTGTGGGGACATCTTCTCCAACCACTCACCCCACACTCATCAGTCCCGATTCCACACCAGCTGCCCGGTGTGTCAGTGTGTAGACTGCAGCAAAGCCTGCAACTGTCCCTCTGTCCTGCCGATGCCATGAGGTCTCTGGCTGTGAAGAAACCACACAGGTGCAAGGTATGTGGGAAGGAGTTCTTGTGTAAGTCATCCCTGAAGGATCCCGTGGAGGCTGCGCTCCCTGATCTGCAGTGGCTCCGATGCACCGGGCTCAGGAAAGATCCCCACAGTCCATCCTCCCACCTCACCTCGCATATAGAGCAGCCCACTGCCGAGAAACCGGTCACCTGTAAGGAGTGCGGCAAAGCATTCAGGTTCCCCTCCGTGCTCACCAAGCACCAGAGAACTCACAGCGGGGAGAGGCTTTACGCGTCCAAGCAGTGCTGGAAGTCATTCAGCAACTCTTTGGTCCTGCGACAGCACGTGGCCGTGCACAGTGGGAAGAGGCCCTGTGTCTGCAGGCAGTGTTCCAAGTCCTTCGCTGACTCCTTGGACCTCAGGAGGAGGCACACACAGACGCACAGTGGGCAGAGGCCCCACATGTGCAAGGAGTGTGGAAAAACCTTGATCCAGTCCGCCCACCTCATGGTGCACAGGAGATTGCACAGTGGGGAGAGGCCTTAACACATGCCAGGAGTGTGGGGAAACCTTCAGCTGCTCCTCCCACCTCACCTCACACAGAAGGTCACACAGTGTGGACAGGACGTTCGCTTGTAAGGAGTGTGGCAAAGCCTTCAAGTACTCCTCAGGGCTCACCAAGCACAAGAGAACCCACGTCGTGGAGAAGCTGTACGCGTACAAACAATGCCACAAGTCCTTCAGCGATTCCTTGGCCCTAAACAAGCACACCCAGATGCACAGCGGCGACTGTCCCTACACGTGTGAGGCATGTGGGAAAACCTTCATCTCGTCCTGCTACCTCAAGGAGCACAGGAAAACCCACAGCGGGGAGAGGCCCTACACGTGCGAAGCGTGTGGGAAAACCTTCAGCCGCTCCTCCCACCTCAGGAGACACGTGAGGACGCACAGCGATGAGAAACCCTACACCTGCCAGGACTGTGGGAAAACCTTTGCCTGCTCATCCAACCTCAGGTCGCACAGCGGGGAGAGGCCGTTTGCCTGTAAGGAGTGTGGCAAAGCCTTCAGGCATGCTGTGGTGCTCACCAGGCACAAGAGAATTCACAGAAGTGAGAAGCCGTACGAGAGCAAGCAGTGATGAAAAAGCAGGACACAGACATCACGGGGAATAGATAACTCAGAAGAAAGTTAAGGACCACAGGGAATGCTGTCACCCTGCAATGTGAATATATGGGGAAAGGGAATAAAAAGGCCCACAGCCTCCAGAAGAAGTAAAGATTATAATGCGTGAGCTAGTTAAATGTTCTGTACTGTGGACTCAGCATGAACTCCCTAGCCCACTCTCTAATTTTCAGAGGCCGTAAATCATGCTGGAGAAGACTGCCCATCTGTCTCATAGCAGCTGGACGGTTCAAACCCCCGGCATTTGGATTCACTGTGCAGTTCTATACCGTCTATGCCACCAGAGCCCCCCCCCCTTTCCCAGAATTTGCATAAATCCTTAAAGAGTGCAAGCTGCCTTTGGAGAAGATGGCTAGCCCTGGGCATAGTGAGGAAAGCTGCGGAGGAAGTGATGCAAAGAATCCAAGACACAGATTGGGTGGTGATACCAGCAGAAACAGCTGCTGTTAAGATGCATCACGCCACACACACTGTGAGGCGCCAAGTGTTCCGCCAGAGGCTTGATCAGGAACTGACCAAAGCACGGAACAAGCTGACATGCCTCTTGTAAGAGATAGGAAGAATCAAGGAGGTGTTTCTCCTAAGACAGATCACAAAACATAGGCACTCCATGCATACCCAGGGGTGCCCGCCACCTCTTAGCTTGTCCTTGTGAACACATCCTTCCTGAGATAAGCCAAAGTATGTTAGAGAAAAACTTGGCTTCATTAGTAAGGATTTTTATTTTTCTGTGCCTTTTCTCCTGGCAATTCTGAATAAAGGCTAGAGAGACACTGGGCTCAGGGCGGCAGTCTTGGAGCTGTTTGCCCTCTGCCTTCGGTCTCTTCTCCCCCTCATTCTGGATGTCCCTGTCTCTTCATTCATTCTGGTCGACAACACCACCAGATCAAGAAAATGTATAGTCCAGTGGGTTGGAAAGCATGGAGCACGTGGACGGATGTCCCAACACATGCTTTTTGTCCAAATGGACAATGAGCTAGAAAATAGAGATGTAGGAAGAAAACACATTGGGTGAAATCATCGCAGACCTTCCACATTAGAAGGGGGCAAAAAAACCAACACCTTTCTAGAGGATATCATTGAATAATTGCACAGGTTTTAACCAACCACCCTGATGACCTCACAGCAATACTAGTCATTATACTCCTTTAACCTTAAAAGGTATGACTTGAGCTGTAAACAAAGGAGGATGCTTCAACAATTTAGACCCTCCCAGAAGATCTGTGGGTGAGCATTAACATTACTGGTAAGTATATTCATTTTCTCCTGGACACAGAGCCTACTAATTGGTCCTAAAAACCTTCTGAGGTCCCAACTCTTCTCACTATTTCTTAGTTGTTGGACTGGATGGAAAACCTCATAAGCAGTTCCTTAATTTACCTCTACCTTGCATTTAAACTTCTGAGTTGTAAAACAGCCCAGTGGTAGATGGAATTTGCTCCAGGACTTAAGAACCATAAATGACATAGCTGAGCCTCTACATCTTGTGGTTCCTAACCTGTACACTATAATAAACAAAGTGCTAGTCTATAGACCTTTTATTGTAAGAACCACTTTCCCTCTGTAACTTGATTTGTGCCACTATTAG
>NW_006400279.1:453729-455018 GCF_000299155.1 Elephantulus edwardii
TTTTCCTTATGAATCAGGGTGAAGTCTCTCTCCGGGAGGAGAGATAGGGAATGGCAAAGGACACACTGACAAAGGAGATTAATCAGAACTGGCTTCGACAAGCACTGTGGCAATTGGACAATTAAAACAGACATGGGGGGGAAGAAGAACGAACTGGGGAGGAGGGGAGAGAAAACCGTGCAACAATGAATGAATGAAAACCCAAAATCTCTAAATGTTCAAAAGTAATGAAATTTAATAATTAAAAAAAAAAAAGACAATCCAGGAAACAAGTAATTGATCCAGACGAAACAAACAAAAAAAAAGGTATGACTTGAGTTCATCCTGGGAAGCAGGCGTGGCCCTGGTACGATAGCCACATAAAATCCCTCTCCTGGACGTAATGACCAGATGGGTGATAGATGTATTTCAGAAAATGCAGGCTGTTGGCTTCCAGCTCAAAGCTCTGTTTTTGTTGCAAGAATGTTCACTACATGGAGGAGATTTGGTCTTCTCTCTCCTCTAGAGCAGCTAGTGGATTTGAAACGCCTTTGGGTTGGCACCTCAGCTCACTCTGGAACAGGCTGTCAGAGCTCCCTCCTTGTGAATATAGACATGAAGATTCTCAGTGACATTTTAGCCAGAAGGAGTTAAGAATACATCAAAGAAGTAGTAGGCTATGAGACATTGATCTTCATGTATGCTGAGTGTTTTGCATCTTGCCAGTCAATTCCCATATTCCATTACATAAACGGAATTCAAGAATCCCAAGACCATCTCAGTTCTTGAAGCGATATTTTAGAAATTCCTAAAACCTTTCATAAAAGGGTAGAAATGGGGAATATTTTCCTCATAATATACAAGGCACAACAGACAACATTATTTTTAATGGAAAGAGGCTAGAAGGATTCCCCTTGCACACAGAAAAGACAAAATGTTTATTTTGCCCACTGTTCCAGTCTGCTATGACGTCATTCCAGTGTAGACTTAGTTAATGAGTCTGTGTGTTGCAGACTCTGCTGACAGAGCTCTGATACTGCTCCCTTTATTCCAAGACATACCCAAGTCCTGGCCAGAGCCAGACACAGGTCACAGAAAGGAATTAATGGGCACATGTAATGTGGTCTTCAGTGTAACAGAGACTCCACAAGGAAGGATCTAGAAACTTTTTTGAGAATTTCCACCAAAAGTGCAAGATCTTAGTCTACAAAAACCAAGATTTGTTTGCATTGACAATAGAGGAGTACTCTCAATAGGTTGTCAGAAACACAGTACATAGTTTTAATATATTTTTTAAAATGTTTTTAATT
>NW_006400279.1:456314-463047 GCF_000299155.1 Elephantulus edwardii
CCCTTCCCAATTTTGAACCATGCAGTGTTGCCCTGCTCTGTACTGACAACTGCCTCTTGGTCCAAGTATAGGTTTCACATTAGCACGATTAAATGTTCTGGGATTCCCATTCTCAGAGTCAGCGAGAGAGTACAAATTCTGGAAAAGTATGAAGGGTTGAAATACCTGGGAAACTGCCCTGGTGTCTTCTCCCACTTTCTCCCTTGCCCCACTCTTGTTATCCCATGTTGGACACTGAAGAGAATGAAGTCACACACTCATGTCTCATCAAACCTACAGCACAGTACACAATGGGCGTATATTTTTTTTTCCCGAGACTGAATCTTCACAGAAGCAGACACCGTAAGCTGTCTCTCTCAGAGCAGCCACTGGGTTTGAACTACCAATCTTTTGCTTAGAAGTCAAGCGCTTCATCTGTGCAGCGTCTGGGAGCCTCAGTATACATCCCACGGTTTCTTGACCATTTCTTCCATTCCCTGGGCACATGGGTTGTCTCTCTGGAGTTGTCAACAACACTGACCTGAACTTGTGTGTGCATATCTCTGTCTCTGTGCAGCTCTTCTTTCTATGCTATAGATAGACAGAGGAGTGAATTTTAAAAGAAACAGACCCTTGGTTCTGTCCCAGTGGTGGTAGCAGAGAACTGGGCTCTCTTGGGCTTTCAGCAATGACTTTCTCAGGAAGCAATTGTCGGAGGCACCTGTGGGTAGACTTGAACCCCCAACCCTGCCACCTTTGCTTTTCTCTTAGCAGCTAAAACTGTTCACTGTTATCACCATCCACGGTTGCTGTCCGTTCCAAAAACACATGTCCTGAGTTCACTGTGGAAAGACAATGACCTCATTGACTCCGCTCAACCACAGGATAGAATTCTGGTACAACATATACGGACACAGTGGGGAATGGCCCTATGGATGTAAGGAGGAGTGTGGGAAAACCTTCAGTTGCTCCTGCACCCTCTCCCTGCACAGACGGACACACAGCGTGGAGAGGCCGTTCACCTTTACGAAGTGCAAGGAATGTGTGAAGGCCTTCAGTGACTCTTCTGCCTTCACTAAGTACCTCCACGTTCACAACCAAGAGAGACCCTACCAGTGCAGGGAACTGTGTGTAGCAAGACCTTCACTCAGTCCTTGCATCTCGTTGCCCAAGTGAACTCCCAGCGTGGAGGCAGCCCCCAGAGAGGCAGACTGAATAGGGACCACTTGACGAAATTAAATTTGAAGTGGGAATATTCCCAGAATCAAACGGGGATGAAAAACACAATCCCTCAACACCTTTTGTGTTCCTGGAGAAGCAGGAGACAGACGTCAAGAGCGATAGAAGAAAGGAAAAGGCCACACAATGTATGCTGTCACCCTGCAACGTGAATACATGGAAAAAGGGAAGAGAACGGCTCACAGACACCAGAAGAAAAGAAGCAAAGATTAATGAACAGGTTGGTTAGACGTTATGTACTGTTGCATCAGGATGGACTCATAACAGACCTGCTATCTAGATTACAGAGGTGGTAAATCACACTGGAGAAGACTGCCCATTTCCCCCCCTTGGAATACCTGGTGGACTCAAATCCCAAGCCTTTGAATCCTTAACCCTCTAGGTCACCAGAGCACCTTCCCAAAATTTGGAGGACTCCGTAAGACCTGAAGTTGGCTTTTGAAGAGATGACTAGCACTGAGTTGCACGTGGGCATAGTGCCCAAAGCTGGGGAGGAAGCAACACAGAAATTCCAATAAGACGTGGACTGGGTGGTGATGCCTGCAGAAAGAGCTATAGTTAAGATGCATCACACCACAAGGTGCAAAGTCAAATGTTAAACCAAATGTCCAGGAACTGAAGGAGGCACAATTCATCATACTGCAGTCCTGTACATACTTTTCCTAAGAAATTATCTCTTTGTGCATATAAGTATTTGTAACTTTTTCACACATTATTATGTGAGAAAAGTTACTGAGGAAATAGATCCGCCACTTTGAAGACGCTGTCCTGTACCTTGAATTAAATGACCTAAAACCATTTTAACCATTCCTACTGAAAAGTTACAAAGTCAGAATTGGAAAATTTTACTCATTCTTGATTTTTTTTTTTCCTTTATAAAGAGCTCTACGAATAACACGTGCCTAAATTCTCTGAAGTTGTGGTGGGATACCTGTCTGCATATAAGAAAGCTGATTATGTTTTGCTAGTTTGCAGATGAAAAAAAAATTAAAAAGTTGAGAAATCTTCCCCTGTGTGATTCCTGCTTCTGAAAACCAGCTGCAGGGTCAGCTTAGTGTCGGTCCAAACTCGCAGGTGTATAGAAGTTTCCCCTGAACAAGCAATCCATAGAATATTCTTTTGCAAAGGCGAGCAGCACAACCTCAGTGGAGAAGGAGGTCTTGTCACCACACAAGCGTCAGATGAGATGGGCTCAGTGTCTAGGTCCAGCACTTTGAGATGACCACTATGGATGACATTAGGCTGTCCCTTGCATTAGGAAAGAATTTGCAGAGAACTGGGAGTGAAGTAGGGTGTGTTGGGGAGGAAAGGATGGGTGTTCCAAGTCCACATTAACCACATCTCCAGATACCCTCTCAGCTTTGCTTGTCCGTCTCAAGTTGGAGACGCAATAGGACCGACCACCCGCTGGACATACATAGTTTCCAACTTCCATTTGCAAGATAAAGACACGCTAGGACAGAAAGCATGTGCAGGAGGAAATGCACCTGCTCCATGACCTAGATTATATTAGGGGCACCAACCTGGTTTGAGCTGCTCGGGGAAGCAGGGTTAAAGCCAAGATAATGGGTGTTGTGGCACACTTTGCGCTGAAAGGCTGACCAGGGTTGTGCCAGGTCAGAAGACAGGCTAGGCTGGTGAGGGCATGGTTTGGAAGAGGCACAAGCTCTGGTTCCTGGTACAGTGGGCTTGATTTCAGAGGCATAGATTCTGCAGCAGTGGATTTAGGAGGCTGCGGACCAGTCTAGGAGGCACTTGTCCAACCTGTGCTTCCAACTTTTTTTGTAAGCTGAAGGCACCGTGTCCTGGCAGGCTTATGCAGGCCAAAACCGTTTTTTTTTTTTGAAAGATTAGGATTTTGATAACTACCAACTCCTTGTTTCTTTTTATTCAGCATCTTAATTTTTGCTGAATTTGAAAGAGTGGGAATTTGTCATGTTCAACCCCACTTATTAAATAAAGATCTACATACATTATCCAATTATATTCTCTTTTACTTTTTTATTGCAAAGCCCTGAAGGCATGGTTTTTTTTTCTTTACATCTCTCCCCTCTTACTTTCCAACAATCTCTTTTTTTAAAAAAAATATTACTTTTAATGAAGATTTACAGAGACTTTGAATTTCCATTCATTCATTCATTGTTGTACTTTTCTCCCTGCCCAACACTCCTCACCCCCAGTATACTCATCTCTTTGAAAAGTAAAACAAAAATTATTTCATTGTTTTACAATCCCTCCCCCCAGGTCCACTCCACTGTGCAGCCTTTGTTCTGGACTCTGGTCATGACAAGAATATCTAATCACATATCCCTTTTAAACAGTTTTCTCCCTCATATGTTTCAATGCAGTACATATTATTGAACCCATCTTTCTCAGTCTGCCCCCAACCCCGATGTCAGTCCCGCTTTACAACAATGACAGCGTGCAGTATTTGTTCTTTTGTGACTGAGATATTTCACTCCACATAATGTCCTCCAGGGTCACCCATTTTGAATAATATTGCATGCGTCCCTTGTTTTTCAATGCAGCGTAGTATTCCATTGTGTAAATATACCACAGCTTCTCTATCCATTCGTTTGTTGCTGGGCACTTGGATTGTTTCCAACTCCTTGCTATTGTGAACAAAGCCACGATAAACATGGGTATGCATCTATCTGCTTGGATGTCAGTTACTGTCTATCTGGGGTATATTCCCAGTAGTGAAATTGCTGGGCCAAATGGTATCTCTATTTGCAGCTCTTTGAGAAAGCGCCATACCACCTTCCACAGGGGTGGCACCATTTTCCACTCCCACCCACAGTGAATAAGGGTTCCAGTTTCTCCACAACCTCGCCAGCATTTGTTGCATCTGTTCTCTCAAATTTTGCTATTCTGACTGAGGTGAGGTGATATCTCCTAGTTGTTTTTGACAATCTCTTTTCAAATGTCCACAACTGTAACATTTGTTTTGAGACTAAAGTTCCTTTTAAAGTAGATGCTAATACATTGGCTTGGTAAGAACTAGTTCCAATGTCCATACAAGCACATCTATATTCATCTAGGGAAGTGTTCGGAGTCTTCAGTGGTCTAGTAGCCTTTTCCCATTCTGAGTTAGCATTTTCATTTGCTAAATCTTTTCACAAAAGCTCACAAACTTTGTGTTGAGATACTGCTCTATTATTAGCATCCTTTCATCTAGAGAGAAAAATCAGTATATTTTTCATTTTAACATTGTATTGTTCCGATAAAAGATTGATCTCCCTTTCCTGAAATTTCTCCTTTATCCCAGGCTTGCATACAGCAAAGCTTGTCTTGTACAATCACAGCGTCATCATATTGTAACTGAGCTCCTACTCCAACCCATTGACCTTTCCCCAACAATTGATCAGCAGTAATATTAACGGGAGGATTTCTAAATAAATTAATCCTCTCTATACTTGTAGCTTTATCAGTTCACCAAGTTCTAAAGTCTAAATATGCTTCAGATTCCAATACTGTCCTCACCATGGACTCCCAATCATAAGGAATGAATCTAAATTCTGTAGCTAATCCTTGTAATATGCCTCTTACATAGGGAGAATGCATACCATAAGAAACTATGGCTTGTTTTAATTCTTTAATCATCTTATATCGTCTGATGTTGATACAATTGACACCCTTGGGGATAATCTTGATCTGAAAGCACATCCTGAATTGTTACTGGAAATACAGAACTTCATTTTCCTCAGATAATTCATCCTCTTTTACCTGCTGCAAGGCTCTGGATATAATTGTTAAAGGCTTCTTAAATGTAGTTACACCTAGCGGAGCATGATTCACATCATTAAATAACATAGCATCTGAAACAGTGTCTGCTGATGAAGCTGTTATTTTTACTTTGGCAATATATTTCATGACAAGAACCCAATTTGTCTATTTTACCGGAAAGTTCTAAAACGTGTTTCTTTCTCATAAAGTCTATCATCCTGAATTATATCACTCAATTCCTCCGGAGATGGGGGTAGAGGAAATTGATCCTCCTCTATATCAGACTTCACGATCACTCTCTTCTGAAGAGGCTTTTTTCCTTCTAACTTTTCAGACATCTCCTCTTCAGACCATAACGGCTTTAACTCCGATGAGATCAAATCACATAATGACCAAACAGAAACAGGAATCACATCTCCCTCTTGCTGAGCTCTTTGGAAAGCTCACATAGCATCTTGCCAAGATTTTTAGTTTAACTGCTCTCTCTTTACCCGTTTAAACCCACAACAGGATTTTTGCACATCCTGAAACGACTGCAAAAGTGACCTTTCTCTTATTTTTACCCATGAACTCTTAAATATTTAGTTAATGTAATAAACTGAGCTTCAGAGTATGGGCTATTCCCCATAATTCCTTTTTACACTTTTATCTCTGAATTTTTTTTATGCCGTTTACTTTAGACAGAAGGTAGAGAAAATCCACAAGGAAAAAAAAAATTTCCACTCTCCCCTCTGAAATTCTCCTTCAAGGGGTGAAGTAAAACCTCATAAAATCCTTTCTAGTTCCCCTAAATTTCTAGTAAAATGCAGGGTTTGAGGTTTTCTTCATGAACCTGCCTTTAATTTTTCCTAAAGTTTCACTTACCCTGAGTGAATTCCCTTCCAGTTTCCTGGTGTCTACATGAAAAAGAGAGAGGAAGAAAGAAACAGACCACCACCTTGCCCAACATTCAGGTGCCAGAATGTTCCAGGCCGAGGGTTAAGTATTTTTTTAAGTATTAATATCGAGACAGAACACCAAGAATGTAGGAAGAAACAGGTGAAGCAGGAGGCAAACAGTTCTCAAACAACCAAAACAAACTGAAGGTCTGGCCTTAGCTTCTCTGTGATTTATTGAAAATAGCCAATCACCGAGCAAATCACCGAGAGAATCCAATACAAAGGAATCTAAGCTCTTTCTATTGAAAACCTTCTGCTTGACTCAGGTTAGCAAATGCAATACAAGAATCCTATAAATGCTTAAGGATTGCCTTAGTGTGTACCCCTGTCAACATTTAAGGATTGCCGTTATGCTTTGGGGTGAATTCCAGTTTGTACTGTTCCTCCTTCACATCCTGAAATAGCACAGTCCATCACAAATATTTCGTAGGAAAGTTGGCTTCCCATACTCAATGTCAGTGGCCTGAGAGATCAGTGACCCTCTGAAAGCCAACGTTTCTTCTCGCTGGTCTTAACTCTGCGAACACAGAGACCAAGGGAACGCTGGGTGGTTCAAAAATCAAGAAAAGAGTGTGTCAGGGAGAGATGGCTTCCCCAAACATTTTCAATCTCTATACAGAACAGATCATTTGAAGCAGTGGACATTGTAAAGAAGAGTGTGGCATCAGGATCGGAGGAAGATGCACAATTGAAGCCTCTGATCAAGATGACGATTTTTGTTTGTGGCTTCAGTTTGCTCGGCTCCACAGTCAACACTCTCTGCACCAGTAGCCAGGAAATGAAAAGACGTACTGCGATGGGAAAGTCTGCTGTGAGGGACCTCTCTAAAGTACTCAAGAGCAACGGTGTCT
>NW_006400279.1:465022-467760 GCF_000299155.1 Elephantulus edwardii
ATGTGTTTCCTACTGCCAAAGGGGCCCTTTAGAGTAGTGAGAGAAGATCTTCACCCTGAAACCTACAGGGTCCCTTTTCAGCAGAAAGTAGCTAAGAGAATACACCATCCCCTTTTCCTTATGACTCAGGGTGAAGTCTCTCTCAGGGAGGAGTGATAGGGAATGGCAAAGGTCACACAGACAAAGGAGACTAATCAGAACTGGCTTTGACAAGCACTGTGGCAATTGGACAATTAAAACAGACATTTGGGGAGGGGGGGAAGAAGAACGAACTGGGGAGGAGGGGAGAGAAAACAGTGCAACAATGAATGAAAGAAAACCTAAAATCTCTGTAAATGTTCATTAAAACTAATAAAATTTAATAATAATGAAAAAAAGAAATACAAGTTCTCTGTAAACCTTTTTAAACTATCAATAAAAATTATTTTATTTCCTTTTGAGTGAAAGTTCACAAATTGTAATGTTTATTCATTGAACCAGATGCATTTCATTTTATAAAATTAAGTACTATAATCAATGATAGAGCCCTGCCCTGGACGTGCTTACTATGTTTTGCCAAGAGATCTGGGGGACCTGGGCAACTGACAGGAAGCAACTCATATTTATGCCAATTAAAAAAAAAAAGGTGTTCCGACAGAGTGTGGAAATTATCAAACAATATCCCACGCAAGTAAGACCCTGCTGAAAATCATCCAAAAACGACTGGAACAACTACATGAACCAAGAACGGCTAGATGTACAATCTGGGTTTAGAGGAGGCTGTAAAACTGGGGATATTATAACTAATGTCAGATGGATCTCAGCTGAAAGCAGAGAGCCCCAGAGAAATGTCTATCTGTGTTTCATTGATTATGCAAAAGCACTTGACTGTGTGGAGCACAGCACATTGTAGCTGACCTTAAGGAGACTGGACATCCCAGAACATTTGATTGTGCTGATGCAAAACCTTTACTTTAATGGTGGTGGTTGTTGATGACTGTTGTCATGTCAAGCATGACTCAGAGAGACTATGAACAAAAGAACTGAAGCCTTTCTACAACTATTGTCCTTTTTTGAAGTCCATAGAGTTTCCAGAGGCATGTTGATTAGGAAGTGGATGCCACTCGGGCTTACACTAGACATATTCAATAAACTCTATATTGGTTTCAAGACGTGAAGTAAGCTCAGAGAAGACAAAGAAACGCTGAGAGGTTACAAAGAAGGAAGGCTTTCTTTTAAAGAGGATGCACTCAGAATTTGTATTGTTATTAGGCTCTTCAACTGTGAATAAATTGTCAAAGGGGGAGAAGAAAAAAAATGACACAACAGAAATTAGTGAATAGAATGGGTTAGGGAGTGAAGCAAAAGCCAACAGGCACTTGATGAGACACAGTGACCAAAAAAAAATACTGATTTGCACCACAACAAGATAAATAAAAACAACCCAGTTTAAAAATGGGCCCAAGATAGGAACAGACACTTCTCCAAAGAAGACATTTGGATGGCAAACAAACACTTGAAGAAATGTTAAAAACCCCTAGCTCTAAGTGAGATGCAAGTCAAAACAACTATGAGATATCATCTGACCCCAGTAAGGATAGCAAAATACAACAGAACAGCAAGCAACACATGTTGATGAGGTTGTGGAGAAACTGGAACCCTTATTCACTGTTGGTGGGAGTGGAAAATGGTGCAACCACTATGGAAGGCAGTATGGTGTTTTCTCAAATAGTTGGAAATGGAAATACCCTTTGACCCAGCAATTCCACTACTTGAAATATACCCTAAAGACACCATAACTGTCACCCAAGCAGATATATGCACACCCATGTTTATTGCTGCTTAGTTCACAATAGCAAAGAGTTGAAAACAGCCCTAGTGCACATCAACAAACAAATGGATAGGGAAGCTGCGGAATATTCACACCATGGAATATTATGCAGCGTAGAAAAATAAAAGCTCATGAACTGTTATACAAAATGGTTGACTCTGGAGGACATTATGTTGAATGAAGTATCTCAGTCACAAAAGGACAAAAACTGCATAGTGCCACCATTGTAAAGCGGGACTCACATCGGGGTTGGGGAAAAACTAAGAGGCAATAAATGATGTAGACTGCATTGAAATGGAAGAGGGAGAGAATTTTGAAATAGAAGAGGAGGAATATATGATTAGGTATTATTGTCATGACAAGAGCCCAGCTTGAAAGCTACCTAGTGGAGTGGACTGGGAGTGGACAATGAAAGAATTTTTTCTTTTACTTTTCAAAAGAGAAAAGCAAACTGGGGTGGAAGGGTGGGCACGGAGGAAAGTGTGCAACTATGAATCACTTGAAATCCAAAGTCTCTCTAAACTTACATTAAACAAACAAAAAAATCCAAAATACAAAACAGCCCAACACCAAACCCTCACTCAGATATGTCAATATAGAAGAAAGCACATTGGTTTTGATTGCAATCCAACCTGTTGGGTAAACAAAACATACACATACACAAGTAATTAATTTTACAAAAGAAACACTGATCTCCATCTACCTTAACTGTGGAAACATAATCTTGCAAATTATCAACAGTTGTGGGACCAATATAAGAGGGTATTTTCCACACTGTGAAAGATGATGGAGGAGAGAGAATGAAGAGACTGTGGCACTCCTGTGAAGAGTGGCAAGGTGTAACCAGAGTGACCTTGGATAAAATTTGTGAGTCAGGTTTCAATTTTAAAAAAGATACATTTCTTTATCTATAGGTAGATATTGATAT
>NW_006400279.1:468144-468794 GCF_000299155.1 Elephantulus edwardii
CACATTGGTTTTGATGGCGATCCAAGTTGTTGGGTACATCCCACAGAAATACAGAAATAAATGACAGAAAAACAAAACACACATACACAAAAAAATTGATTTAAAAAAGATACATCGATCACAATTAATGATATGAAACGCAATATATATGAATGATTGTATAGAACACATGTATGAATGAATCACAATGTTTATAGATGATAGTAGGAAATCCACTAAATATCATTATTATCGAGCAAAAAAATAAATACCAAATTACACAATTACAAGTATAAATTAAGAGTATCATATAAAAAATTTTTTAAAAATAACGGGGGACTTTGGACAGGGGAAAAAAATGAAACAATGAATGAATGGAAATACAAAGTCTCTGTAAACTTTCATAAAATAAAAAAAATTAAGATAGAATTATACAGTTAGAATTATAAATCAAAACCTAATTATACAATAATCATGAAATAAAAAAATGGGGAAATATGCATGAAGAGACATTAAAGTATTTCTATAACGAATTTGATAATTTTTTAAAAAAATTTTTATTTTTATTTTATTATTTGTGTGTGTGTGTGTGTGTGTTTCATCCAATCAGATCTGACTGGTACAGGAGGAGATGGTCCCTCCTTCCCCGGCAGAGCATCTGGTGGATTTGA
>NW_006400279.1:470359-471094 GCF_000299155.1 Elephantulus edwardii
AGTATAGGTTTCGTATTAGCACAATTAAATGTTCTGGGATTCCCATTCTTCTCAGAGTCAGCCACAGTTTGTTATGATCCACACAGTCAACCCCTTTACACCCTGAACACTGAATTAAAAAGTTGATGAGGTCAAGAAGTGCTATATCTCGGTCATGCTTGTATGATTCTATCCAATCATCTACCACTGACTGCATAGCACTCTTGCCCATTTTAACAACTTCAAATAACATCATGTTTTCCACTCCATTCTGTTGGTGATGACCATTCATTCAGTTTGGACCAGAAGGAGGTTTTGCTCCTCCATTTCCACTTTTACCCTTATCTCCGGGGCCCTTTTTGCCTTTTTTACAAGTTTTTCCTTTGCCTTGCCTTTGGTTTTTTCCTTCAATATCTTCAAAAATTTCCTTCAATATCTTCAGGACATATATGTATACATCTCATATATATCTCTCATATCTCACATATATATCACATATATGTATACATCTTATACATATCTCTCATATCTCATATATCTATCAAATATATGTATATATCTCATATATATGTCTCATATCTCATATGTATATCACATATATGTATACATCTCAAATCTCATGTCTATCTCATATCTCTCATATATGTAAACATCTCATTAGATATCTCTCATGTTCTCCTATATATGTTATGTATTTAGATGTGTATCCTGTATCTTGATATTTGTACTGAAGAGAAATGTGGGTTTTTCTGTGCA
>NW_006400279.1:471989-473115 GCF_000299155.1 Elephantulus edwardii
GCCTGCCTGTCTGTCTTCTCTGCCTTCCCATCTCTCTGTCTGTCTATCTGTCTGCCCACCTGTCTTCTTTGTCTCATCTGCCTGCCTGCGTATCTGTCGGCCTGTCTGTCTGTCTTGTCTGCCTTCCCATCTATCTGCCTGCCTGTCTGTCTTCTTTGTCTGTCTGTCTGGTCGGCCTGCCTGTCTATCTGTCTGTCTGTCTATCTGACTGACTGCCTGCCTGTCTTCTTTCTCTGTCTTGTCTGCCTTCTTGCATTTCTGTTTGTCTGTCTGCCCTGCCTGCTTGTCTGTCTTGACTGCCTTCCTGTCTATCTGTCTCTCTGTGTGCCTGTCTGTCTGGTCTGCTTGCCGGCCTGTCTGTATGTCTGCCCCCCTGCCCGCCTGTCTTTCTGTCTGCCTGTCTTCCTGCTTGCCTGTTTGTCCATCTGTCTTGTCTGCCTGCCTGTCTTCTTTGTCTGTCTTGTCTTCCTGCCTGTGTATCTGTCTGCCTGCCTGTCTGTCTGGTCGGCCTGCCGTCCTGTCTGCTTTCTTTTCTGTCTGTCTGCCTGCCTGTCTTATTTGTCTGTCTTGTCTCTCTGTCTGGTCTGTTTGCCTGTCTGTCTGGTCTGCCTTCCTGTCTGTCTATCTGTCTGTCTGACTTCTTTGTCTGTCTTGTCTGCCTGCCTGCGTATCTGTCTGCCTGTCTTCCCGCTTGCCTGTCTGTCTGCCTGCAATGCCCTGGCCTGTTCCCCTGTCTCCTCTCTCCCCACCACAAGGCCGTATCTCTCTGTCACTGTCTCTCTGTCTGTCTGTCTGTTTGTCTCTCATTCTCGCCCTCTGTGCCCTGTCAGCCCCTCTCGTCCGCACAGTCCCCCGCACAGTCCCCCCGTCTGTCCTGTGTGTCCGCCCGCCCCCTGTTCTGCTGCGGGTGGTCTCCTCTGTGTCTTCCTTCACCCGCCTGGACCCTCGCTCCTTCTTTCTGCGGGTGGTGTCCTCTGTCTGTCTGCCTTCTTGCCCCTTGCTTCTGCCTCGCTGCCCCCGTTCACCGTCACTCCCCCACATGCCCCTTCCTGCTCCGTCTCTTCTGAACCTTCTGTCTCTTCTCCCCCTTCGTCACCCTTCCCCCCACTTTGTCTTCCCCACCCCC
>NW_006400280.1:0-2230 GCF_000299155.1 Elephantulus edwardii
CACAGGACAGAGCGGAGTTTAGGGCTGTTGTACATAGGGTCACTATGAGTCGTAGGCGACTCGACGGCACATAACAACAACAACAACAACAACAACAACTGATGCATGCATCCACATATATTAATCACTAATTCATTACGTAAAAAGAAGCTAGACTTAAACTACTACATATTATTTCCCTTACATAGCATTACTTTTTAAAATTTTTTAAACTGATATTTTAAAGGAAGTTTACAGAAAACACTGGATTTTCATTCATTCATTATTGCACAATTTCCTCCCTTCCCATCCCCTAATCCACTTTGCTATGCACCTCTTATTCTGGACTGTGGTCATGCAGATAATTCCTAATCATATCTTTCTTTTAAAGAGTTCTTGCCTTCATCTACTTAAATGTAGTTTTCATTATTTATCTCCTCTTTTTTAGTTTCCCCCAACTCCCACGTCACTTCTGTTTTGTAACAGTGGCATTATTCAGTATTTCCTCTTTGGTGACTGAGCTCTGTAACTCAGCACAATGTCCTTCACAGTCACCCATTTCATATACTATTAATTATTTTTCAGTGCTCTGTAGATCCCATTATGTGAATACCACACAGCTTCTCCATCCATTCATTTGTTGATTGGCACTTGGATTGCTTCCATCTCTTTGCTATTGTGAACAAAGCAGCAATAAACATGAGTATGTATATATCTACTTGGGTAGCAGTTCTGGTTTCTTTATGGTATATTCCCAGTAATACAACTGCTGGGTCAAATGTTATTTCTAATTTTTTGAGAAAGCACCATATTTGCCTTCCAGAGTGGTTGCACCAACAGTGAATAAGAGTTCCAATTTTTCCACAACCTCGCCAGGATTTGTTGTTTGCTGCTTTATTCAACTTTGCTATTCTTACTGGGGTGAGATGATATCTCCTAGTTGTTTTGATTTGCATCTCTTAGAACTAGGGATTTTGAACATTTCTTCATGTCTTTGTTCATGTATGTCTTTTTGGTGAAGTGTGTTTATATCCTGTGCCAATTTTGTGATTGATTTAGGTGCTGGAGTATTCTTTAAACTTTAGATAATGTCTATTATCAGACATGTCATTGTTGCTATGTGTCATCGAGTTGCCTGCGACTCATAGCAACCCTTTGTACAACAGCCCTAAATCCTGCTCTATTGTGTGCCAATCTCATTGTCTTTGACACACTTACCCCCGTTACCCCAGTCAATGAATCAATCCATCTCATCGAGGGTCTTCCTCACTTCCCCTATCCCTCCACCCTCCCAAGCATGATGTCCCTTTCCAAGGACTGGTCCCTCCTTACAACATGTCCAAAGAATATGAGACAAAGCTTCAGAATCCTTGGAGCAGCAGAATCTCCAAGGAGCAGCCTGGTTTAACCCCCTCCAGGACGAAGCTGTTAATTCTCCTAGAAGTCCATGGTATATTCAATACTGTCTCCAACACCATAGCTGAAAGTCATCAATTCTCCTATTATTCCTAGTCATTGTCCAGCTCTCTAATGCATAGAAAGAGACTGCAAAGACCATGGCCTGTATCAGACACATGGTCATCTCCAAACTGACATCGCTGCTCTTCAGTACTTTGGAGAGGTCTCTGACTGAAGACTTTCCCAACACAGTATGTCTTTTAATTTCCTGGCTGGTGGTGCCAAGAGTTTTGATTGTGGTGCCAAGCAAACTAAAGCTGTTTACAATCTCAACCTCTTCACCATCCATCACGATGATGCCAATTGGTGAGAACCTTTGTTTTCTTGATATTGAGCTACAATCCATATTGATGGCTGCAGTCCCTGACCTTCTGCAGCAAGCGCTTCAGGTCATCCTCAATTTCAGCAAGCAGGGTTGTATCATTTCATAATACAGATTATTGATGAGTCTTTATCCAATCCTGATGTCACATTTCTCCTTACAGGGCCCAGTTCCCAGATAATCTGTTCTGCACATTGTTGTTGTTGTTGGTGTTATGTGCCATCGAGTCCTTTGCGACTCATAGTGACCCTATGTACAAGAGCCCTAAACGCCGTTCCATCCTGTGCCAACCTCGCTGTCTCAAATACATTCATTCCCACCACTCCACTCACAGAATTGATCCATCTCATCGAGGGTCTTCCTCTACTGTGCCGTCCCTCCACTCTCCCAAACATGATGTCCCTCTCCAAGGACCAGTCCCTCCTTGCAACATGCCCAAAGTATGTCAGATGAAGCTTCAGAATCCTTTAC
>NW_006400280.1:3570-4070 GCF_000299155.1 Elephantulus edwardii
GCACTATCATTCAAATATATGCACCAACAACAGGAGCCAAAGAAGAGGAAATAGAAGATTTTTACCAACTTTTGCAGTCAGAAATTGATCAAACACGCAATCAAAATGCATTAATAATAATGGGCGACTAGAATGCAAAAGCTGGGAACAGGGAAGAAGGAAAACATGGGCGAGCCGTCGTGGCCATCTGCCCAGGGCAGGCTGCCCTCAGCCCCCGGCTCAGGGCGAGCCGTCGTGGCCCTCAGGGTGATCTCCTCAGTCCCCAGATTGTGCCATCTGACCCCTGGGTGGGGAAGTGGGGGGGGAAGAATGCCTAGGATATCCAGAGAATGTTACCTAGGCCACCTTCTGTCACCCTCCCCTCAGTAAACCTGAAAGCAACACCCTCAAAGCCTTTCTATTTGAAACTCACAAGTTTGTTCTCTCTAGGTTTGCTCCCTTTCCTATAGGTAACCTTAACACTGAGTTTTACTCCAGAATTGACCCTGAACCCAGTGCCA
>NW_006400280.1:4335-12843 GCF_000299155.1 Elephantulus edwardii
CCCCCTTTACATCTACGCCCCTGTTCAGCATGAAGAAGCCAGAGAGTCAACATCCAATTACCAAATCAATAAGACAGTTGGTTTAATTACCATTGGAAAATGCTTGTCATTCCTCTGTAGCATCTGGTCCCCACTGGACCCTCATCATTTCCTTCACCTGATCCCCCCACCAACCAAACTGCATCCTGGCCCATCCTCACCTTTCTGCCCCCAACCCTCACCTCCTTGTACCCCCAATATGTTTTTCCCAATAAAAGAAAAAAAAACACAAAACACATGGGCTCGGAGAGAGAAATGAGGCTGGAGATAGAATGATAGAATTCTGCACATTCAATGATTTATTCATTGCAAATACCTTTTATAAGAAACTTAAACGCAGGCTATACACATGGATTTCACCTGATGGTATGCATAGGAATCAAATAGATTACATTTGTGGAAAGACTCGCTGGAGAGGCTCAATATCAGCAGTGAAAACCAGGCCGGGTGCTGATTGTGAGACAGACCACCAACTACTCATATGCAAATTCAAGCTCAAGTTGAGGAAAATTAAGTCAAGTCCACGGGAACCAAGATTTGACCTTAAGTCTGTCCCATTCGAGTTTCAAAACCATCTCAGGAACACCAATGCGCATAGACCAAATGAGCTCTGGGAGGATATAAAGAAAATCGTCTGTGAAGAATGCAAAAGATCATTACAAAGGCTAAAGAAGAAGAAATGACCAAGATGGATGTCAGATGAGACTCTTAGTATTACATTAGAGCACCGAGAAGCCAAAGCTAAAGGAAGAAATCAAGAAATCAAAGAGCTGAATAGAAAATGTCAAAAGGCAGCTCGGGACGACAAAGCAAAATACTATAATGAAATGTGCTGAGAGCTTGGGTCAGAAAATCAACAGGGCTGGACTTGCTCAGCGTTTCTTAAGCTGAAGGAGTTTAAAAACAAATTCAAGCCATGGGTGGCAATACTTAAAGATAGTTTGGGTAGAATGTTGAATGATCCAGGATGTATAAAAAGAAGATGGAAGGAGTACACAGAGTCACTGTATCAGAAGGAATTGGCTGACACAGAGGAATTTCATGAAATAACATATGAGCAAGAACTTATGGTGATGAAGGAGGAAGTCCAAGTTGCTATGAAGGAATTGGCAAAAAACAAGGCTGCAGGAGTTGACTGCATACCAATTGGTTTATTTCAACAAACAGACGCTGCCCTGGATATGTTCTGCACATACCAAGTATTTTTCCCAGTCTGTGGCTTTCCATTTTACCCTGTTGGAAAAGTTTTTGGATGTGTATAGGGATTTGATTCTTAGAAGATCCCATTCATCTACTTTCTTCTCTCCAGGTTGTAGGTTTTTTAGGATGCTTGGGAGACTGTTCATGTTGTGGATTAGGGCTTCTAGAAGACTTCCTTGGTTTTATTAGTACGTTCTTAATCCACTTTTGGGTTGGTTTTAGTGTATGGCATGAGGTGTAGATCTGTAGAATTTTCTACAGATAGTTTTCCAATTTTACCAACACTATTTGTTAAGGAGGCTTTCATTTCTCCACTTAACAGATTTCATCTCCTTGTAAAAAAATCATTTGATCATAGGTAGATGAGGTGATTTCTGGGTTTTAAATTCTATTCCATTGATCTATGTGTCTGTCATTGTACCAGTACCATGCTGTCTTGACCACCACAGCTGTGTAGTAGGGTTTGAGATCAGGGATCGAGATGCCTCCTACCTTGTTTCTCTTTTTCAGGAGTTCTTTCTTATTTGGGGTCTCTTTCCATTCCAGATGAAATTTGAAATTGCCTCTTCCATCTCACTGAAGAATGGAATTGGTATTTGTATTTGGATTGCAATGACCTTGTAGATTGTCTTTGGTAGAATTGTCATTTTCACAATATGGAGTCTTCCTATCTAAGAGCATGGTATATTCTTCCAATTCTCCAGGTCTCTTTGTTTCTTATAGTAATGTTTTGTTTTGTTTTTTAAAATTTTCTTTGAATAGGTCTTTTGTGTTTCTAGTTATATTTACTCTTGTGATTAGCTATTGTGAAGGGTATTGTTTTTAGTAATTCAAGTTCTATATTCTTTTTCACTGTAGAGAAATCAAACTGATTTTTTTTTCCATGTTGATCTTGTATCCCGCCAGCTTACTGAATTGGTTGACTCCGTCCAGTATTTTTCTCGCTGAGTCTTTAGGGTTTTCTAAGTATATGATCATATCATTTGCATACAGAGACAATTCTACTTCCTATTTGCCAATTTGGATACCTCTTTACTTCTTGTCTTACTGCTCTAAGACTTTCAATATAATATTGAATAGGATAGGTGATAGTGGGCATTCTTGTCAAGTTCCTGTTCTCAAAGGGAATGTTTTTAATCTTTCTCCATTAAGAATGATGTTGGCTCTTTGTTTTGCATATACAGTTTTTACTTTGTTGAGTTCTGTAATTCTTCCAATTTGTATTTACCTATTAAAAATATTCAATCATTGTTCTTTTGAATTGTGTCAGAAAGTTCCATCAGAATTTCTGGCTTCAGGAAATGCACTGATAGTGTGGTGTTTTGGTTTTTTGTGAAATATTGTTTTGGGTTTGTGTAGGGTGTGAGGCAGTTGACTTCTTCTGTGACATTGCTGTGGTAGAGTTTTTCATGCCTGTGGACTTAGCCGACTCTTGGTCTGAAAACCTTGGCTCAGGAAGTTACTGCTACGGAGGAAGACACAGCAGTTATCCTGCCTGAGTTTCTCTTTGAGCTTGTGACTCAAGGGAAGACTTGCTTCAGTTGAGGAGAGATAAAGTTTGCAAGTTATCAGTCTTCTTTGTCAGGCAACTGTTGCACCTAGGCTAGATGGGTCCAAGATGCCCAGGGGTAAAGGCAGCTCAAGCTTTGGAAGAGGAGATGAAATGAATCATTTGTGATATTGTTGTCCCTGGTGCAGTTCAGAGGGGCAGCAGTGGGTCATCCTCCAGATGGCAGGGTATCCTGGTGGCAAGGCCAGGTCCTCCAGGCAGTGTGGCTGGGTTTCCAGGCTTTGAGCAAGAGTGTCTCAGCAGCAAGGGTGTGGGGGCAGGTCCTCCAGGTTGTGGGACTAGAATATCTAGGTGCCTGGGCTGGGGCCACAGGTGGAGGGGCTGTGGACCTCCAGGCAGCAGAGCCTCAGTCTAGTGCTCCAGGTAGGAGTGCACTCCAGGCCATACTAAGAACTTCTTAATACAGATACCTAGTTAATTGACTGGAAGAGACCCATGGCTGGTGATGACATGTGTGGTGGCTGTCAGGAGTTTCTCTGTTTACCCAAAGCCTTTGCTACTTGGTTGTTCAAATCTAACAGTAGCTTTGGAGGAAATAGATGGGCAGCTTTCTCCCATTGCAATTCACAGATTCAGAAACCCAGTGAAGGGAGACTGACCTTGAGCAGTGAGGTTGAGCTTCTTTTATTTTGTATCTCTGGCTGTGCCATTTTGCTATGTGATGATAGCTCTTTACTGCATTAGTGGATAAAGGTTTTAATTTGGCTCATGCTGAGAACTAACTGCTCATATACTTTGTTTCTTTTGCTGTGTTTAATTTTGTCTATTGCTTTTTAAAAATGCATTTTACTGTGCTAACATAGGAATAACAAAATTTTTGACATTTTAATTAAAGTATATATTTAAGTAGTATTAATTACTTCACCATTTTACCATCTATTGATTTTTGATGGCTGTATTATCAGCTTAATTTAGTCTGATCAGATCATAACTACATACAGTGACACTACACATAAATGCATAGATGTGTACATATATCTGCATGCATTCACACACACAGATGCATATATGTACAGTCACCTACACAGACATGAACATATAAACAGGCACACAAACACGAATGCACACACATGTACACACGGTCACATACCTACACATACATGAACACAAACACAGGCATACACACTAATGCACATGCATGTACAAACACATGCACCAATATGTTGCTGAATCTTGTACATGCATGCACACACTTGTGTATGCCTATACATGCACGAGCACATGGATGTATACACAGGAACACTCGCACATATGCACCGATAGATGTACATACACGTGCGTGCACACACATGCACACATCTGTATGCACACATTAATACATACACTTGTATCTCTATATGCACATACATAGATGCATACACATGTGCACTCACAGATATACAGGGATGCACACACGTACATGCACTCACACACATTAAGACTTATACATACACTGACATTCACTAACATACTCATGTACATGCACTCGCACACAGATGCATACACACGTGAGTGCATTCATTCACGCATATGCAGACATACGGATGTGTGTTTGAGTATGAGGCTTGACCTTAGTTATGTTCTGTGATGAAAGACTTTAAACAATTGTATTGATTCTATTTCTAAATAATGTTAAAAGTCAAATCCATTGCCACAGAGTTGGAACTGACACTTAGCTGACCCTCCATCAGATTTCCCAGAGTGTAAAATGTACAAAAGAGACTGTCCCTCTTTCTTCCATGGAGCTGCCAAAGGTGCTACCTTTGGATTAATAGTCCAAATCCTTATAGGATAAACAGAAGACAGTATATTTCCATCTCCATGCGGCTTGTATTGGTCCACAACCCAGGGAAATGGTGTATCAGCATCCCTCACCCCAGGTACAATTGAGTATAGGAACTGCTGGACGTGTACCTCACAGTGTGTCCACCAGCTTCAGCCTTCAGGGGGCAGGCATGCAAGGATTGTGGACATGTTCAGCTGTAACTGAGGCAAACGGGGGCACAGTGTGAACTTGAATTTAATATGGGTCATGGAAGTTTTCCCTAACATTGTCTTCTCAAGATTTGTGTTCATTATGGAAATACTCCTGGGACCAGAGCAGACTGGCTTAGCTTTATACAGCATGGTGGAATACACTTCGGTGTTTGTCTCCTGTTCCCATTTGTAGGACCACACCACCCCATGCGCCACATGTCTCCTTCCACTGCTCCAATCTTGGTACACATTGCCAGGTAGTGCCTTCCCTTGCTGCAGGTTTAAGGTATTTGCAGACTATGAGGCTTACATGGAGTGTCTGTGAAGGTGGACCAGCTATACCAGGTAACATGGCTAGACTCCATGAATGTTGGACTTGGGGACAATAGCTGAGAACTTGTATCCTGCCTATGGTCATCTTGGAAAAGTTCCAGTCTAACCTGTGGTCCCAGAGCAGTGGTTGGGGGATTGGCAATTTTTGAGCATGTCCTGGGTGCAAGTGTGGCCAATTTACTGTAATGCTATGCCTGCAGTCCCCACATTCTTGATCCTCCTTGTTGGAGGTCCCTCTCCTCTCATCTCAGCAACCTCATCTCTGGTATGTGTGACTTGAGGGGCCAGTAGTGGCACCAGTCATTGCTTCTTGCTTGGCACCATGTTCCATTTAGCCCCCAAACAGCTTGTACCTCAGAGTCTGAATGGCAGGGAGAAGGCACACTGACCTTCATAGGGTTGGAAGAATGTCTGTCTTTCCCAAAATTCTGCCAGTTCAGAATAATGGACATGGGGGAGTTGGGTCCAAGGTATGTCAGTGCCCCCAGGGCAACAAGGGCTGGAGAGGCCTGCAGAGACTGACTCAGGTGTGATGGGGTGCAGGAATGGAAACTGGAAGGGTGGACAGAAATCTACCTGACCAACCAATGTGGGTAATGACAATCATTGATATCATTTGCAAGCAAAATATTACTGAAGATCATTCAAAAATGGCTAGAACAGTATATAGACTGAGAAATGCCATAAGTTCAAGCAAGATTTAGAAGAGGGTGTGACTGTGGAAGATGTCAGATGGATCCTGGCTGAAAGTAAGAAATACGAGGAAGAATGTCCATTTGTGCTTTACTGACTATGCAAAGACATTTGACTGTGTGGATCATAAGCAGCTGTGGCTGACATTGAAAAGAATAGGAATCCCAGAGCACTTAATTGTGCTAATTGAGAACCTATACCTGGACCACAAGGCTGTTGTGTGAACAGAGCAGGGGAACACTCTATGTTTTAAAATTGAGAAAGGAGTGCATTAGGGTTTTGTTTTATCTTCATTACCTAATCAATCTGTAGGCTGAGTAAATTATCTGAGAAGCTGGAAACTATGAAGAAGAGCATAGCATCAGGATTGGAGGCACACTGACAACCTGTGTTACGCAGATGACACAACGCTGCTTGCTGAAAGTGAAGAGGGCTTGAAGCACTTGTTGCATAAGATCATGGTATAGCCTTCAGTATGGCTTGCATCTCAACATCAAGAAAACAAAGATTCTTACCAGTGGACCTGTAGGCAGCATAAATGATGGATGGATGTCTCAAACTGTCAATAGCATCATCTTGCTTGAATCTACAATTAATACCGTTGGTAGCAGGAAATAATGAGACACACTGCACTGGGAAAATCTGCAGTTAGGGACCTCTACACATTATTGAGGAGTAATGATGTCAGTTTGAGGACTAAGGTGTATCTGATTCAGGTTATGGTCTTTCTGATTACTTGCTATGCATTTGAAAGCTGGACAACAAATAATGATGACAGAAAAAGAACTGACACTTTTGAGCTGTGGTGGGAGAGAACACTGAGCATCCCATGGAAGGACAAGAGAAGTAACAAATACATCCTGGAAAGGGTGTAGCTGGAGTGTTCTTTGGAGGCAAAAATGATGAAGTTTGCCTCACATACTTTGGACATGTTGCCAGGAGTGCTACTCCTTGCAGAGGACATGATGCTACGAAGAATGAAGGGTAGGCGAAAGAAAGAAAGACCATCAACCAGCTGGACTGACAGTGACTGCTGCAATGGGCTTCAGTGTGTCAGGAAGTGTGAGGATGGCACAGGATGGAAAAGGGTTCAGATATTTTGTTCATAGGGTCACCTGACTCAGTGGGAGCTAATAACAGTCACAGTTCTAGAATCACCGATTCACTTCCATGCCTTTGGTTCTATAATGCCAAAGATAAGCCAGTGTCATTTTGTTCTGTACACAGAACCCTCAAGAGTGGACAAAGGTGGTCATCTTGCCTGTTCGGGCAAGTTCACTAGTGACTGAACCATCATGCAGGGATATCTGGGGTTTGGAAGATTTGAAGACTTCCCCGGGACTAGACTCCTGTGTCCTTGTACATTCATAAACTCACTGGATCTCATTTGCTGGGTTTCTGTTTCACTGATGTAGCACCTCCTATGGCTTTCCAGCACTTAACCAGCAGCCAGTATTCCTTGCTTTTTTCACTGCTCTTTCTTGGAAGGGATGTGGATACTAGGGATGGGGAAAGAAGAATTTCTTCTAATATTCTCACAGATTTTCAGCAAAATGGAGTGTGCCCAGGCTCCTCTTGGAAAACCTGCATGTACCTTGGGAGCTTGAATGCCCTTGATTTTAAACCTCTAGAACCTGAGTCTGTGCAATGTGGTTATGCTGATCAGGAGCTAGCTGAGTGATCCCTCTGCACAAGCCTGCTGCCTTTACACCAGAGTAAAAGACAGGGGATGAGGGAGGTTGTAGACCTATCTTGTAAAACTTTTATAAAAAATTTCAAACAAAGTGGTCTATAGAAGTAGAGACTATTGTATAAACAACACCATGTCCTAGGAACAGCATCGGTCAATGGGAAGAAGCATTTCTGTGCAACCCTTCCACTGTTTTGATGCAAACCCCAGATTCTACATTCCCTTATCCTTTAAGATTTTTTCTTTTTCCAATTTATTTTATTTCAATAAAGCTAGAGGCTAGATAGGAGATGTGTAGTCTAATCTTATGTGAAGAGACATTAGAAGATGTAAATGCCTGCACCTCCACAAGAAAAAGACTGATTAACCCAATTACAAAATGGGAAAAAGACATGGAAAGAATTTTCACAGAGGATAATATTTGATTGACACACATCTGAAGAAATGCTCCAAATCACTGGCAATAAGAGATGCAAATTGAAACCACAATAAGGTACCATCTCACTCCAATAACAGTGGTAACATTTAACAGGGCAGCAAGTCATAAATGTTGGAGAGGATGTAGCAAGAAAGGAACTCTTAAACATTGCTGGTGGGATTATAAAATGGTACAACCATTCTGGAAGGCTGTCTGATGCTTCATCAAAATGCTGAACATAGAAATTCCATATGTCCCAGCTATTGCATTACTTGGAATATACTCTGAGAAAGTGAGAAATGAGGCACAGAGATTTGTTCTCTGTTTATGAACAGAGATTGTTCATAGCAGCATTATTCACCATTGCAAGAACATGGAAACAGCCCAAATGTCCAATCACAAACGAATGGATTGAGAAATTATGGTACATTCACATAATGGGATACTATACAGCACAAAGGAGCAATGATTTTGTAAACTAAGATTTCAAAAGGCAGCACAGGATGACAAACAAAATATTACAATGAAATGTGCAAGGAGCTGGAGTCGGAAAATCAAAAGGGCCGAACTCACTCAGCATATCTTAAGCTCAAGGAACTGAAGAACAAA
>NW_006400280.1:14328-19861 GCF_000299155.1 Elephantulus edwardii
ATTGATTCAGTGACTGGGATAATTGGGATGGGAGTGTCAGAGACAGTGCGATTGGCACAGGACAGAGCGGAGTTTAGGGCTGTTGTACATAGGGTGGCTATGAGTCGCAGGCGACTCGACGGCACATAACAACAACAACATTACTTAATTTCGGAGGGACTGGAGAGCATTATGCTGAGTGAACCAACACACTCCCACAAGGATAAATATTGTATAAAACCATTATTGTAGAATGAGTATAAGGATCCAAGAGGGGTGGGAGAGAGTGGAAGCAGAGGGATGAAGATATGCAGGGGGAGGGACAGTAAGCATAGGACTGTACAATTTGATGGGGGTAGGGTGAGGGAATGGAAAGAATTTGTTCTTAAAAACAATGTATTTGAATTTTGTAAATAAGCTAGTAGAAAATTAAAAAACAAACAACAACAACAAAAAGAAAACCCTGAAAAGGTATGGGTAGAGGGAATGGGAAGGATCTGGTAAGAATCTAAAAAGACCGGGTTAGGGTTGCTATGCCACTTTGCCTCCTAGGTGGTGAATCCAGTCCATTAAATAGGAATCTGCCTTAAAAATTTCTCAGTGAGTCCAGATCTGTAGTCCCGTCACTGCCTACATGTGCCAGAAAGTCTGGCCACTGCATAAAGCCCATGCACCTAGAACCCAGGCCTGCCACAAATGCCCCGTGTCTGGAAACCCATCCCTGGCACCCATACCCCATGCCTGAAACTCTAGTCCTGGCCCTGGTGTCCATGCCCTGTGCCTGAAACTCTGGTCCCAACTCCGGCACCCCATGCCTAGAACCCCAGTGCCGACACTCCATACCCGGATCTCCAGTACCAATGCCAAAACCTCACACCAGGAACCCCAGTTCTGACACCCCACACCCAGCACTCTGGTCCTGATACCAACACCTCATGCCCAATGCTGGTCCCAATGCCGAGTGCCCAGAAATCCAGTCCCAGCCCTGATGCCCCAAACTGGGAGCTCTGGTCCTGATGCTGACACCTACGCTGGGAGCTGATGCACACCAGGAGTGATGCAGGAATTTCAGTGAGGTACTTTGTCGGTGGAGGGAGGGTTCACTTCTGTTCAGCTGGAGCATGTCAGACCTCTTCAGTTCAATCAGAAGGGTGTAAGACAGCTGAAGCTCATTCTTGAAGAGAAAACCAAGGCTTCCTGGTTTTCCAATCAGGTCTCTGTGTTCCACCCTGCATCTCTTCACATCCAGCACATCTACTGCCTTTAGCCCAGAACAACTTGGGCAACCCTAGGAGTGAGAGATTACTGCTTCTACTGGCCTTTTCTCCACCAAATTGAAGCATGTTTTCCCCTGGGTCAGAAGGCAGAGAAAAACCCAGACAAGGTAGCTTCCCCACCCTCTTCTGGAGTGGTGACTACTGTAGATCAGGAACCTATTACCACCTCAGACATGGAAAAACTCTACCACAGCAATGTCATGGAGGAAGCAGGCTACCTCATCCCCTACACAAGCCCAAAGCAAGATGTCACCCCTCAAAAGTGACACAGTATTAGTGAATTTCCTGAACCCAGAAAGTCTGATGAAACTTTCTGAAAGAATTTAAAAGAATAATGATCACATATTTTCAAAGGGTGAAACACAAACTAGAAGAATTACAGGACACTGCAAGCAAAAACTAGGAAAAACTTAAAAAAAAATCCAAAACAATACAGATAAAACAAATGAGGCAGTAGAGGCTCTGGAAAAACAACAAACCACAATCCAAAATATTAAGACCAATGTTTCAAATGCTGTCAACATGATGGAGCAACACATGAAGAGGGTTGAAGAGATGGAACACAGAACCAATTAAAAATAAGAATTGTCACCATGGATCTACTAGAACAAAGAGAAGGATAAAAAAAAAAAGAAGAAAACCTAAGAATAATGTGGGACACCCTCAAGAGAAATAATATTTGCATAATCAGAATCCCAGAGCAGGAAGAAGCAACTAAAGGCACTGAAAAAGTTGTGGAAGAATTATCAGAAGAAAACTTTCCAGGCATAATGAAGAATGAAAGAATATATATATTCAAGAAGCTGAGTGAACACCATATAAAATAGACCCTGAAAGAAAAACATCAAGACATATCATAGTAAAATTTGCCAGAACCAAAGATAAGGAGAGAATTCTAAAAGCAGCAAGGGAGAAACAAAGGGTAACCTATAAAGGGGAGCAAATAAGATGAAACTGCTGATTTCTCAGCAGAAACTATGCAAGCAAGAAGACAATGGAATAACATATAATGAACACTCAAAGAACACAACTGTCACCCAAGAATATTGTACCCAGCAAAGTTGTCCATCAGATATGAAGAAGAGATCAAAATATTCCCAGAGAAACAGAACCTAAAAGAGTTCATTAAAAAAAAGACCAGCACTGCAGGAAACACTGAGAGACGTTCTTCTTACATAGGTGACACAAAACGTAGGATGAACCAAAGTAACCAGCAACAATAACAAAATGAACTCAACAAAATGACAGGTACAAAACCTTGCCTCTGAATAATAACACTGAATGTAAAGGTTTAAACGCACCACTGAAGAGAAAAAAGTAGCAGACTGGATTTAAAAAAAAAAAAATCCCAAATCCATCAACTGTCTACAAGAGACCTGAAAAACGAAGATAAAGAAAGATTTAAAAGGGAGGGAAAATATACCAAGCAAATGGCAACCAGAAATAAGGATGAGTGGAGATATTAATTTCCAATAAAATATATTTCAATGTAAAAACTATCATAAAGGACAAGGAAGGTCACTACATAATGATTAAGGTGTCAATTGAACAAGAAGAGGTAACAATAATAAATATCTATGCACCAAATGAAAAGACCTGCAAAATATATAAAACAAACATTAGCAAACCTGAAAAAAGAAATAGGCAAAACTATTGGCACCAGTAGCCAGGAAATCAAAAAACGTATTGCGATGGGAAAGTCTGCAGTTAGGGACCTTTCTAAAGTACTCAAGAGCAACGGTGTCTCTCTGGAGACTAAGGTGCGCCTGATACAGGCCATGGTTTTTGCAATCACTTGTTATGCATCAGAGAGTTGGACAATGACTAGGGAGGATAGAAGGAGAATTGACGCCTTTTAGCTGTGTTGCTGGAGAAGAGTATTGAATGTACCATGGACTGCCAAGAAAACAAACAGATTCACTGTAGAGAGGGTTTAGAGAGGGTTAAACCAGGCTGCTCCTTAGAGGCAAGGATTCTGGGGCTTCGCCTGACATACACTGGACATGTTGTAAGGAGAGACAGGTCTTTAGAGAGGGACATCATGCTGGGTAGAGTAGAGGGACATCGCAGGAGGGGAAGACCCTCTATGAGGTGGACTGATTCAGTGACTGGGGTAATCGGGATGGGTGTGTCAGAAGCACTGAGATTGGCACGGGATAGAGCACGGTTTAGGGCTGCTGTACATAGGGTAGCTATGAATCGCAAACGACTCGACGTCACATGACAACAACAACAACAACAACTATAGTACTTGGAGTCTTGGGAAGTTCTCCTTGCCAGAAGGAGCATGGTGGTGTGAGCGCAGAAATTGTGGCAAGCTTTTGGAGTCGACTGCTTTTCCGGGCATGTGTTTGTTACGTGCAGGTTTGCTCTGTTCCTGGGAGTGAGGCTAGCCAGCCTGGGCCTAGGGTTTGAACCAGGAGGCAGCCTTAAGCCAAAAGGACCCAGGTTCAAATTGTTTTCCTGTGAAATGTTCTTCTAGGTGGTATAGCACTGGTCTGTGTGTTGCTGTACAGACATAACTCGTGGTTGCTGTGATACTGAAGCCTGTGACAGTGATGTGCCAATCATGGTAACGGTGGACAGTGTTGGCTGGAGCTTCCCAACTATATCAAGGCTGGAAGCAGGAGTGGCATCCACTTCCGAAACGGCTTGCCTCCGGAAACTCTATGTACGAACAGTGCTCAGGCTGTTCATTCATAGGGTCGCTATGAGTCGTCTACGACTTGATGGCACCAAACAACAAGAATAACGACAATGACAAACAGAGAGCTACGTTGGCCTAGTGGGAAGGAAGTTATGCTACCAAGCCGAAGGTGGGTGATTTTCATCTGTGGCCCTCGGCCAGGTTCAAATTGTTTTCCTGTCAAACGTTCTTCTAGGTGGTATAGCATTGGTCTGTGCATTGCTGTCCAGAGGTAACCCATGGTTGCTGTGATACTGAAGCCTGTGACAGTGATGTGCCAATCATGGTAATGGGTACCCATGGTGGACAGTGTTGGCTGGAGCTTCCCGACTAAATCAAGCCTGGAAGCAGGAGCGGCATCCACTTCCGAAATGGCTTGCCTCCGGAAACTCTATGTATGAACAGTGCTCAGGCTGTTCGTTCACAGGGTCGCTATAAGTCATCTATGACTCGAAGGCACCAAACAACAACAACAACAACTATAGTACTTGGAGACTTCAATAAACCACTCTCAAGAAAAGACAGAACTTCCAGAAAGAAACTCAATAAAGATGCTGGAGAATTAAGCCACACAATAAATCAACTCAATGTCATAGATATTTATAGGCTAATACACTCCAAAAAAGCACAGTATACCTGCTTCTCCAATGTGCATGGAACGTTTTCCAGAATAGATCACATTTTAGAACACAAGGCAAGCATCAATAAATTCAAAAGAATAGAAATAATATTAAGCATCTTCTCAGACCACAATGTTACAAAAATATAAATAACAAGAGGATAAAGAAGAAAAAACCCACACATCTGGAGGGTGAATAACACCTTGCTTTAAAATAATGGGGTACCAGAAGAAATAAAAAATGAAATTAAAGTTTCTTAAAACAAGTGACAATGAAAATAAAACGTACCAAACCTCTGGGAAACAAACAAAGCAGTAATTAAGAGGTCAATTTATAGCAATGAGTAAACACATTAAAAGACAGGAAAAAAATGAACATTGACTCTCATCAGTCATCTCCAAAAATTGAAACAGAACAGCAAGAAAACCTGACACTCTAAAAAACCAAACAAAAAAAACCCAAACAAACAAACAAACAAAAAACCAAACAAAAAAACCACAACAAAATTCAGGCAGAAATAATGAAATAGAAAACAAAGAATCTATTGAAACCCTCAACAAAACCAGAAGCTGTTTCTTTGGAAAGGTCAATAAAATCAACAAACCACTAGCAAAACTAAAAAAAGAAAGGACGACATAAATCACGCAAATAAAAGATGGAATGGGCAATGTGACAACAGAAACAACTAAAATAAAAAGGTTAACAATGGAATATTATGAAAACTATACTCAAATAAATATAAAAACCTAAAGGAAATAGACAAATACTTAGAAAATCGCAGCCATGGAAGCTTAATATATAAGTTATTAGATGGAGGGCTGGTCAAAGGGAGATAGATGTGAAGGGAGGGGGTAGAAGTGGATGGGTATCCTGCTGGATGGTGAAGCAGGAAATAAGTGGGTAAAGATGCGTGTGAGAAAGGCAGGGACAACACTGACACTAAAGTTAACTCCGCAATAAGGGATATACCT
>NW_006400280.1:45268-46643 GCF_000299155.1 Elephantulus edwardii
AAAAGTTTTTGGTAATGACATGTCAGATAAGGGACTTATATCTAGAATTTATAAAATACTTGAGCACCACAACAAGATAAAGGTAAATAATCCAATTGAAAAATGGGCACAGGATATGAACAGACACTTCACCAAAGAAGACAGTCAGATGGCCAACAAGCAGATAAAGAAATGTTCAAAATCTCTATCTCTAAGAGAGATGCAAATCAAAACAACTATGAAATTTCATCTCACCCCAGTTAGAATAGCAAAATTTAACAGAAAAGCAAGCAACAAATGCTGGTGATTTTGTGGAGAAACTGGAATCCTTATTCACTGTTGGTGGAAGTGTAAAATGGTGTATCACTGTGGAAAGTGGTGTGGCGCTTTCTCAAAAAATTACAAATAGAGATACCATTTGACCCAGCAATTCCACTACTGGGAATATACCCTAAAGAGACCATAACCGACATCCAAGTAGATATATGTACACCCATGTTTATCGCGGCTTTGTTCACAATAGCAAGGAGTTGGAAACAACCCAAGTGCCCATCAACAAACAAATGGATAAAGAAGCTGTGGTATATTCACACAATGAAATACTACACTGTATTGAAAAACAAGGAATTCATGAAATATTATTCAAAATGGGTGATCCTGGAGGACATTATGCTGAATGAAATATCTCAGTCACACAGGGACAAACACTGCATAGTTCCACTGTTGTAGAATGGGACTGACATCAGTGTTGGGGTAAGACTGAGAAAAATTGGATAAATTATTTATACTTCATTGAAACAGATAAGAGAGAGAACAGTTTAAAAGTGATATATTAAAGGGTATTATGGTTATCACAAGAGTCCAGAATTAAGGTTGCATAGTGGAGTACACTTGGCGCGGGGGGATTGTATACCAATGAAGGAATTGTTCTTTTACTCTTCAAAGAGAGGCGCAAAGGGGGGTGGACAGGGAGAAAAGTACAATAATGAATGAATGGAAATCCAAAATCTCTGTAAATGTTCATTAAAATTAATAAAGTAGAATAAAAAAAGACAAATAAGGCATAATTCCATTGTTATAAAAAAAGACTGACATAGGGGTTGGGGGGAGACTGAGAAAGATGGGATAAATAATGAATGCTGCATTGAAACAGATGAGGGAGAGAACTATTTAAAAGGGATATATGATTAAAAGTTATTGTTATGACAGGAGTCCAGAACAAAGGTAGTGGAGTGTATTTGGGGGAAGGGACTGAATGATAAAAGATTTTTTCTGGATCCAAGATGGCGGCAGAGGCAGAGACAGCATGGTGAGCTGTGGGAGCAGCGAACCACTTAAAGCAGGGCCAGTATGGCCTTCCACAGACTTCGGCTTATTGATAATTGAACACTTAAAC
>NW_006400280.1:48253-79499 GCF_000299155.1 Elephantulus edwardii
AAAAAAAAAGTGGCAGGAATTCATAACACTATAACTCTTGTATCACTGATGTCTTTATAAACAGTTTAGCAGCTGCACTCTGCATCACCTCTCAGTCTAAAAGCCCTCACTGGGAGACAAGTTCTTCAGATAGCCTGTAGTGATGAAGCCTGGGAAAGAAGAGACCATCTCACCTCAGTATCCGTGGAAGCTCAGGGCTCTTATAGATGTACTTGTGTCTATAGCCAAGGTCTGAGTGAAAGGGTATAAACTGAACTTTGAAGTCCCGGAAGCTCCTAGATGGTGCAGCAATGTTATAAAGCTGGGAAGAGAGGTGAACAGGGTCAGATCTCAGAGAGAGGCATCCTAGTGCAAGACCCTTTCTCTAAAGAAAAACCAGTCAGGGGCTGGTTCCTCTATAGAGGAACTACTGAAAAGATGTAGAAAAGGTTTATGGAGGGGCTCTGGCAAGAGCAAGGTTATTCCTAAGAACTGTCTGCTCTCATGCCTCTGGTCAGGATGCTTACTCCCTTGCTCAAGAAAGTGTCAAGTTCTTAGTGCAAAAAGTACCCTATAGTGTACTAATGTGTGCAGGGATGAGAAGGGACCTGCAGTGTATTAGTGCGGATAGTGATGAGAAGGGACCTGCAGTGTATTAGTGCGGATAGTGATGAGAAGGAATCTGCAGTGTAATAGTGCATATAATGAAGAGAAAGGACCTACAGTGTAATAGTGCAGATAGTGATGAGAAGGGACCTGCAATAAATCCGAGGCAGTCCTCTCACCTACACATTCTAGCTACAGTATTAATCCTGGCACCATTATCTCTGCAAAGCTGAACCAAAATTGGCAAAAGCAAAGGCTAGGGCACAGAGACAGCATGGTACTTTTGTTATTGACCCAGTCCCAAAGGCAAGAAACAGACTCTAAGTTTATACATTAACAATACTACATTTAGGGGATAAAAATACATACTACATTTGGAATGGGAGGAGGTTTATCAAGGAGTCCGCTTCTCCTGCCTGGTTCTGTCCATGAAGGAAAATCCTACCCAACAGGTAGTGCAAAAGGAGATTAGAAGCTGTTATTCGTGTTCCAAAATTCCTCTGCTATAAGTCCAGGCTGGGTTTAGGAGTCGTCGTGGTACTAGGGATATTGCAGCTAATGTTAGATGGGTCTTAGCTGAAAGCAGGGAATACCAGAGCAATGTCTATCTGTGCTTCATTGAGTATGCAAAGGCGTTTAACTGTGTGGATCATAACAAACTGTGGCTGACTCTGAGAAGAATGGGCATACCAGAACACTTGATCGTGCTAATGTGAAACCTATACTTGGACCAAGAGGCAGTCATCAGAACAGAGCAAGAAAGCACTGCATGGTTCAAAACTGGGAAGGGCAAACACCAGGGATGTGTCCCGTTTCCATGCCTTTTCAACGTGTATGGAGAACAGATTATCTGGGAGTCTGGGCTCTATGAGGAGAAATATGGCATCAGGATTGGTGGAAGATCTATCAACAATCCGTATTATGCAGATGACACAACCCTGCTCGCTGAAACTGAGGAGGACCTGAAGCATTTGCTGCAGAGGGTCAAGGACTGCAGCCTTCAATATGGATTGAGGCTCAATGTCAAAAAGACAAAGATTCTCACCACTGGACCAATTGACAGCATCAGGATGGAGGGTGAAGAGACTGAGATTGTTCACAGCCTTAGTCTGCTTGGCTCCACAATCAACACCCTTGGCACTAGTAGCCAGGAAATGAAAAGACATATTGCGATGGGAAAGTCCGCTGTTAGGGACCTCTCTAAAGTACTGAAAAGCAACGGTGTCACTCTAGAGACTAAGGTGCATCTGATACAGGCCATGGTCTTTGCAGTCACTTGTTATGCATCAGAGAGTTGGACAATGACTAGTGGGGATAGAAGGTGAATTGATGCCTTTGACCTTTGGTGTTGGAGAAGAGTATTGAGGGTACCATGGACTGCTAAGAAAACAAGCAGATTCACCCTTGAGATGGTTAAACCGGGCTGCTCCTTGGAGGCAAGGATTCTGAGGCTTCGTCTGACATACTTTCGTCATGTTGTAAGGAGAGACTGGTCCTTGGAGAAGGACATCATGCTTGGGAGGGTGGAGGGCAAGGCGCAGGAGGGGAAGGCCCTCTAGGAGGTGGATTGATTCGGTGACTGGGGTAATTGGGATGGGTGTGTCGGAGACAGTGAGACTGGCACCGGACAGAGCAGAGTTTAGGGTTGTTGTACATAGCGTTGTTATAAGTCGCAAGCAACTCGACGGCATATAAGAATAACAACAACATAGGCTTACTATCCTCACCTACCCCAACCCATAAACAGGACTTCTTAGCCCCTTTTTAGCAGCTTGATGGCAATCTGGATGTCAAAGCCATCTGTGCATATGGCAGTGCCTTCCGTATGTGCGACAGGGCCTTCTGTGTGTACGGCAGGGCCTTCCTCATCTATGACAAGGAGTTTTGAGTCTATGGGCCTTCTGTGTCTATGGTATAGCTGACAATGCTTTGTATTTGCAACCTGGCTGTGGAACCTACTGAACATCCAGCTTACACCCCAGGTGTCAGTGCCTCAATTCCATCTGCCCTTTCCTCCCTCCCAAAGGACTCCTTCCAGCAATAGTATCCTTCTCCATGCCTGCCTATTCCAGCCTGGTGCAAGAGCTTGTTCCCTGAGCAAGACCTGGGGACTATGAACCCTTACCCAAGCTTAGGCAGCAGTAACTCAAAATACTCACCTTTCTTCCGAGCTGGAAGGGCACAACTGGGTCATCCTCCGCGTGCAGAATGAGCAAAGCGCAGGAGATGTGCTTCACGCTGGGGCACGGGACAGAGGAAGAGGTGACCAGAGGGCACACACAGACCAGGAAAATGGGGTGGCACAGGTATACAGTTCTCTCATACTGGGGCTGGCAAACATTTTCCCAGTGGTGTTTACCAAGTTTTATATTTTGTTAAACTCTTTAGTAGAGGACCAAATATTGATTTCTTAAGTACTTCTATCAACATTTTTTCTAGCAAGATGATTGTTAGCTACCATCACATTGGTCCCTAATCCACAACAACCTCACGTAGGATGGGGCAAAACATGGCTCAGTCCTATACTATCACCAAGATCAGATGAGAAGTAGATCATTGGGATCCAAATAGTTTTCACTGGCAGATTTTTAAAAACTGATCACCAGACCTTTCTTCCCAGACTACCCTAATCTGGAAGCCCTGCTGAAACCTACTTGGCATCACACCACCACAGATCGCTACAGAAAGGTGGTATCTGCACATGAGGTGCACCTGCTAAAGATCAAAACCAGGTATCCCACATGGAAGACCAGGGTTCTACCTCGGAACCATCAACTGTCATTAACCAAGTGACAGTGTGAATGCAAACCCAGGTATCAATTTTTTCACCAACACCTAGCTCCTGTACATTTTTTTGAAATGTAAAATAATTATTTTTTTCAATAAACATATTCTTCAAAAGTTACAAAATAATATTTATAAACAAAATAATTTAGGTATGGCAAGAAAGTGATTACAAATAAATGTTACTAGGAATTTATTGGCTAAATACCGTCTACTTTACTTTGGCATAAATGGCATCTCAGTGTTTCATCTACATATATAAATGAAATACAAATATAAAATAATAATAAAAAGAAATCAAAAGATGTATTGCATAGGAGAAAATCTACTGTCAAGGGTCTGAAGAGATAAAAACTACAGTGCACTTAATTCAAATCAAGATTTGTTCAATTACTTCCTATGCATCTAAACGTTGGACACTGAATAAAGATGGCTGAAAAATCATTTTTTTAAAAATTAAAATTTTCAATTGATCCAAACCCTTATAGCTGCTATATTACAGAGTACCAGGGAACCAAGACTGAAGTGATCTAGAAAAATCTTGAATTAGCCCTCTGGTGAACTAGTGATCTAGGTATCTCCCGGACCAGCTTTCCAGTAAACTGACAGAAGGACAGCCTCCTGATAGTGGTCCCAGCCCAGCACAGTGCCTTGGTCCAAGGTTGCACCCACCCTCAGACATGTATCCAGCATCCTCCATATGCATTAACTATTTGTGCCATTCTAATGTGCTATATTCTATTGTGAGTTCAACACAAGGTTTCTGGAGAAGGTACTGATCCTTCCACAAAACTCCACTGCCATTTGCTTTGAGGGATTTTTCCATTCCCAGGGGTCTCAAGGTTGGAATCATGAGTGGTTGAGGGGGAAGAACAAAACTGTTTGCAACCCAAACTTTTACTTGGGCTCAGTGGGCAAAGTTGGAGCCAAGTAACAACTTTAGGAGGTACTTACTTCTCATCATTTGCAAATCTAATTCCACTGCTTGTAATGGGATCAAGGAAAAACCAGTCAAATCCAGGGAAGTATCGATATATCTGAAGACAATATGGAGAAAGCTTTCAGAGTATTTATCAAAAAATACAGACAGAAGGCAAAGATCAAAGTACAGGGTTCACAAAGCACAGTGATGACTATCAAGCTCTAAGGGAACACATAGATGAGAAAAGAAGACAAAGTAGGGGAGAGATACAGCCAAGGGTCACCACTCCCTACCTAGGAAAGCTGAATACCACACACCCCTACCTGCCCTAATGATTATACGCTAAAGGCTATAGAATTGTTTTCTTCAAGAGACTTCCAAACGGACTTTGCTACTGTGGTGTATGGGCTCACACTCCAGGTCCCAGAAAGCCAGCTACTACAGAGGTTGGTCTGCATATAGCCCTACCTCAGGGCTGCAATCAAGAGTCCAGCTGAGAGACCAGACTTCCAGCAGACACCAGGCATTACCACACCTGAGAAAAATGGGAGACTCACAGTTGTTTCTCCTCATCAGGGTTCAGAGAAAACTAAGATCAAAAGGGTAAACTAAAAACTCTTTAGGCCTAGGGCAGAACAAGATAAAGAAGTAAAGACAGGAGCTTTCCTAGAACACAGGGTGGCTGAGGAAACCCTGGGCATCTTAGGAAAAGAGAAACCTTCACCAGACCAGGATTTAAAAAATAAGGCTGAGGCTCAGAAGTAATTCTAACATGAATTTACTTAAGTTCTGCCACTAAATATGAGTGGCCCATTCTCAAAAGCTGATCTGTAAAGCAGCAGGGCAATCACTCATTCCACTGTCAAGAGACTGTCCTGGACCCCAAACCGCCACTCACCTGAATTGCAATGCCACTGCCGCCTACAGGCAAGGTTCTGTGACAATGATCCCCACCTCTGTAACCAGGCCTGTGACCAAAACTAATTTGGGGCTAAGTTTTAATAAAGTCTGTATTTTCTTAGAATATTTCTAATAGTAATTTTTAATAATGATTTTATTTTACTTATAACTATTTTAACAAAATATATTTTAATAATAAAAATTAATTTTTAATAAAATCTCTACTTGCCACTGAAAATGGATGGCTTTTTGCTTCTTCACGGATATTGGTGAATGGAGATTCCAATATAAGAGCATCTGGAGGTGTCTCTGGATAAAGAGATCATACAGGGAACACTGAGGTAGGCAAGAAGTTCTCAGAAGACAGAGTCTCCCCTCAGAGGACTCTCTGCAGCTCCAAGTAAAACTTGAAGGCTCTGGGCTACCACAGGCTGATTATGAGGATGCCAGCTAGACTCCTAAAGATTCTCTCTTTCCATGAGGTCCAATGCCTTACAACAGTGAGCCCCAGTTCCCACTCCATCAGCTCCACATGGCCCTGGGAAGGACACCCAGGAATCCTGGGTCCCAACATCTGTTTTCCCAGGATGGGTATGTGGTCACAGGCTGTGGAGCCACCTTACCAAGTACAGCCATGAGGGCTTTGGGTGAGCTTTCTTTTTGGGTGGGTATACTAGTGTTAACTAAGTGGAGCTCAGTAATACATGGAGCTAGGGAAGCTATTTAATGAGTTAGTTCCTGGTTTTATCTAGTACTCTGGCAAGTATGGGAAAGGCAGGCACAGGTCCCAAAATTCTGGCCCCACAAAACTGGGTTCATATGTTGGAATCCCAATGCAGAGCCTAGTAATTCTCCTGCTACTTGCATCCCCTGCCTCCAAGAACTTAGAATTTAGAGCCTAGAATGCAGGAAGTGCTTGAAGATAACACCTCCCAAGATAAAGAGCAAAGATGACACAGAAACACCTGCTAATGGGAGCTTCAGGACTCATAAAAAATAGGCCAGACAGGATCTGAAAGTCATGCTTACCTCGCTCACAAAGGCGCCGCACCAAATTTGTTGCAACCCTGCAAAGAAAGAAAAACATTTAGGTGAAAGATGGCAAAAATGTTAGATGAGATATTCTATTACAGAGTAATTCAAAGTAGGTGGAGGATATCAAGAGGGTCTCAAGAGTAATGGAGAGAAAGAAATGTTTTTTATTGTAAAAACAATACATTTTTTTTAAAAAAAGACCTATGTAAAATTAAAGAAATTTGAGCTCATATATGCTCAATAAGGTAATCTGAGAGAGACACAGTTACAAGGCAGCTTCTGAGAAAACAGATGCTCAGCAGGCCAGTCAGGATGCAGGGCACGCCAGGAGCACTCAGCAGCCCTCTGAGATTGCCTGACTTCCTCTGGCTGCCTCACTGGACAAAGACTCTTTTGAACCACAGTTCCCTTCCCTCAGCTGATCCATCACAATCAGTGTGAACACTGCTAGGTTAGGCAGAAGAATCTTACAAACCCTTCAAATAAAAAGCCTCACACTCATTACTTCAGAATCAGCTCACAGCTGATTCTCTACTAGGTTCTGGGGGGGCTATAGATGACATAGGAGGAGACTGCTCATCATTCTCCCAAAGAGCTGCTGGTGGATTTGAACTATCAGAGAGGTGTCAACTTTGAGTTAGGAGAGTAACACCCTATAGTTATGCCACTAGAGCTCCTTAAGGAAGCCCTTACAGCTAAGACAACTCAGCTGGGTCATATGGAGTTTCTATGCTCAACTTTTTGAAGAAATGCCAAACTGTCCTTCAGACAGTTTATAATCCCACCAACAGTGCACGAGAGTTCCCACTTTTGCACATCCTCTCCAATGCCCTACTAAACTTTGTCACTTCTACTGGAGTAAGATGGTATCTCATTGTGGTTTTGATTTGTATCTCTCTTATTGTCAGTGATTTTGAGCATTTCTTCACGTGTCTGTTGGCCACCTGTATGTATTCCACTACTAGGAATATATCCCAAGAAAATGAGAACTTACACACAAAAGAGATCTGTACACGAATGTTCACAGCAGCATAACTAACCATTGCAAAAACATGGAAATAGCCTAAACGTCCAACCACAATCAATGGATTGAGAAACTGGTAAATTCACACAATGAGATACTATGTGGCACCCAGGAGCAATGGTTTTGAAAAATACTACATAGTTTGAGAGAGGCTAGAGTGCATTATACTGAGTGAATTAATGCCATCTCAAAAGGACAAATACTGCGTAAAACCATTGTAAAAATAGAAGGATAACTAGTAAAACATGTATGGAAATTCAAGGAGCGTGGAGTGGTAGGGGCAGAGGGGTAAGGATATGTAGGGATAAAACAACAGGTTACATAGTTTGGGTGGATGGAGCATGGCAAGGAAAGGGTAAAAAGACAGGAAAATGATGGGCAAGGTCCAAGGGTGATGATTTTATGAAACATGATTCATAAGAATGACTGTATGAAACACAGTGTGAATGAAGAACAGTGTGAAACACAATGTATACTGAACTTTGTAAGCAAACTAATAAAAACCAAAACCCCAAACATGGCAGCCTTAAGTTATGTGCCTCCATAAAGCAATGATAGTTACAAGTTCATCCTGCTCAGGTTCCTGGAGGCCCAGTGCCACACCTAAGGCCTACTCCTTCCACCCAAGGCACATGGCTTCACATTGTTCGTTCTTGCAGAGAACAAGCTCAAGCCCTGAGAGATACAGCATAGTTCAGGTGTAAGAGAAACTGCAGGATGGTATTAAAGGGGTATGTTGAGTCAGGAGTGCCACTTCCTCAGAAACTAATTTATAAGTTAATGTATAAGATATAATAGTTACTGAAGTTCTTAGGGCCTGGACATTGACAGCAATGGGCCGTTTCAGATTCACACGCACAAACCACAAACAACACAAAAATGCTTCCTGCCTGAGAAGGTGGATACAAAACAGGTACTGGTTTCTTTTACAAATTCTTTCCTAAACTAGTGTTAACTATGTGGCCAACTCATCTGTCTCCAACTTGCACACTCGAAGCATCTAGACAGTGTATTTGAGCCACACCTTAAATTCAGGCTTGGCCCAACTCAGTGAGAATTTCATTACAGGGTTTCAGACCATACATTCAATTCCCCAGGGACACACACCTCCATAATCTGCTCAAAACATCTTCAGACAATCATTGGGTTGAGGAGTTAAAGCAGTTCAAACTCTTAATGATCTCCTGTGGTGCTTCAAATATTTGCTCCCTAAAGAGATTTAAGGATTTGAGGAGGCTAACAGTAGTGCAGGGTTGTTCTGGCACTTGTTAGAAAAGCTATTATTAAGAGATCTGTTCCTGCTAAGGGTCACATTGTAAGTTAATCACTCACTCAAAGCCCAGAGAGTGCCCCAATATATATATATGAGGAATTTGTAGGTAATGCTCACCCAGTGCCCAGAGAGTGACCCCAAATGTACACTGCGTTGTCACCACTTCTTGCTTTGATCCAGTCAAAAACATGGAGTGCATCATATGTCATGCCTCGCTCAGATGGCGTTCCTGCTGAGTCACCCCAACCTGGAAAGCAGGATAGAGAAGAGATTAAGACCAAAATAGCACTTTACACCCACTCCTACCCTCCACTATAGGTACACACAAATATACAAAGAACTACACTATTATCTGAATCCTTATCAAAAGGGCAGCTGACAGTGAGTGACCTTTCAAGGCATGAGCAGAAGACCACCATCTTTCCTGGTCTCACTGTTGGCAACCTGTTCTACTGAGCAGAGCAGGTAGTAGGGTGAGGGTGAATGGCTTATTGAGTGAGCTCTGTAACACTACCTTAGCACCAATGAGGGGACTATGGCAGTTAACCACCTCATACTGGTTCCTAGGTCTTTGGTTTACTGGCCAAACCTGAGGTCCCCTCAGTGTAAGTTAAACTCAATTTTGTCAAGTTGATTCTGACACAAGGTGATACAGTTCCAAGGCTACACATTTTTAAGGAAGAAGACTGACCATAAATCTCCTGAGAAGCAGCTGGTGGATTCAAAGTGTGACTTTTCATTTAGCAGTACAACATTCAATGCCCTCATTAGTTCATTGCCATCTGGATGGAACTGACTCATAACTAACCCTCCAGCAGGTTTCCTTGGCTGCAAATGGCATGGGAAGAGACTGTTCATGTTTCTCTTGAGGAGCAGGTGGTTGATTCAAACTGCCACAGAGGCATGCATGGCCTTTTAGGTGAGCAGTGCTACACCACAGACTTTAAGACCAGAGCTACCTGATTTTTGTTGTTGTTATGTGCCATTGAGTTGATTACAATCCATAGAGATCCTATACACAATAAATCTGAACTCTATGCTATCTTGAGCCAATCTCACTATCTCTGACACAACTACCCCTATTATCCCAGTTACTGTGTCAATCCTTCTCATTCTGGGTATTCCTCTCAAGTAAGTGTTCTAGAACCCCATTCTTCTCAAGGTTAGCCACAGTTGGTTGTGATCCACATAGTCAAATGCCTTTGCATAGTCAATGAAACACAGACATTTCTCCAGTATTCTCTACTTTTAGCCAAGATCCATCTGATATTGGCTATGATGTCCTTAGTCCCACAGTCTCTTCTAAATCCAGCTGCATGCACTTCTGACTGCTCTCTTTGTCATCTTCAGCAGGATTTTGCTTGTGTGTGATATTGTTTATCATTTCCACACTCTGTTGGATCATTTGATTTTTAGACCAGATCTCTTCAAGTCAGTTGGCCATATGGTTGTCCTCCAAATTCCTTGGCACAACCTGGTGAACACGTCCACCTATCTGTTTGCTGAACATATCAATTGGCATTCCATCAATTCCTGGGGCTTTGTTTTTTGCTAATCCTTCAGAGCAGCTTGAACTTTCTCTTTCATCATCATTTCCTCTTGAAATTCTGTTTCATAAAATTCTTCTGCCAGCCAGCTCTTTCTGGCAAAGTGACTTAAGTGTATTCCTTCCATCTCCTTTACATGTTTCTTGGATTGTTCATTATTCTGCCCACAGCATGAGCTCTGAGTAGCTTAGTGGCAAGAAGCTGCACTGCAATCCTGAAGTCACACAGTTTGAGGGCACCAGCTGCTCCTCTGGAGAAAGATGGGCAATCTCCTCCCATGCAATTAACTGCCTTTGAAAACCTGCTGGAGGGTCAACTATGGGTCGGTTCTGCCTTGAGGGTACATAACAGCAAGAAGGACCCTTAAATATTGCCTCATGAGGCTTGAATTTGTTCTTCAGTTTCTTCAGCTTAAGAAATGTTGAGCTTCGTGCCTTTTAATTTGTTGACTCCAGCTCTTTGCACATTCCATTATAATACTTTGCTTTGTCTTCCCAATCTGCCCTTTGAAATCTTCCATTCAGCTCCTTAACATCTTGATTTTTTCCCCTTGTGTGGCTTCTTGGTGTTACTGTGTAATATTCAGAGTTTCTTCTGGCAACTTGGTCTTTTCTTCCTCCTCTGTCTTAGTTGTAACTCTGATTGCCAAATAACCAAGAACTGTGTCAAATTACATCCCAGAAACCTCCTAAACTGGCCTGCTGACACTCTCCTACTTCTACCACATCCCTTTTAGTAATCTCTAAAGTAAGCAGGCCATCTTAGATGGAGAACGCTCCACTAAACCCCGAGGCATAGATGTGAGACAGGCTATAAAAACCCTGAGGCTTGTGTTGGTTACTGATCACTGTGAAGCAGGGTGTTCACACTTGAACTCTCCAACCCTATTAGTGCTATAAGCTTGATGAGAACCAGTCCAGAATAAAGGATCACAAAAAGTCTAAGCAGGCAGGAGGAGTGAAACAAGTCCCCCACCAGTTGGGTACAGGTCAGCCCAGATGGCCTGAATGTAATCTGTGAGGCTGGACCCTGAGCCTGCATCTGACTTCATTTAGTTGCTGTCCAGTTCCAAACAACAGGACACAAACAAGAAGCGCCAGAAAAAGATGAAAAATAAGGATTTTTTTCTGACTCAAGGCAGCTCTGACTTCTAACCTAAAAAGGGAAAGTGCCTTAGTTTCTTCCACCTTGTTGTTGTTATGTGCCGTCGAGTTGCCTGTGACTCATAGCGACCCTATGTACAACAGCCCTAAACCCTGCTCTACCCTGTGCCAATCTTATTGTCTCTGATACACTTAACCCCATTACCCCAGTTACTGAATCAATCCATCTCATCAAGGGTCTTCCTCTTCTGCGCTGCCTCTCCAACCTCCCAAGCATTATATCCCTCTCCAAGGACTGATCTGGCCTTGCAACATGTCCAAAAAATGTCAGACTTCAGAAGCCTTGCCTCCAAGGAGCAGCCTGGCTTCACCATTTCCAAGATGAACTTATTTGTTCTCCTAGTTTCACCTTAGGTAGAATTATTATCTCATTTATTTAACACAAGAAAGCCAACCATCTTTTTCCTCATTTTACTAACCTTCCTGGCATAAATGTTTGAAAAATACTTGTCATGAGCCTTCTTACTCAGCCCTGAATCTCAAAGAAATGCAACTGTCATCTTTAGCAGCTCAACTATTGAGGCTATTAGATGCCACCTAGAACAACTCATGGCAATGCTATGAAGAGACTCTGAACCCTGTGACATCCTCACCATCTCTTGGGCCCCCTGTTGTAGTCACCCTGTCAATCTATCTCATTGGGGATCTTCCTCTGTTTTACTGATCCTCTACCTTTCCAAGCATGATATTCCTTTCTGAGGAATACTGTTTCTACCATCTCTGCCTCCAAGGAGCATTCTGATGGCACTTTTTCTAAGACATATCTGTTCTTTTAGCAGTCCATGGCATATTCAGTACTCTTGTCCAATACCACAATTCAAAGGCATCAATTCTTTTGTCATCTTTAGCCACCATCCAGCTCTCAGGTAAGTCGCAAATGACTGAGAAGACGGAATCATGTGCACTTTTGTCTTCAGATTAACATCACTGCTCTTCAGTATTTTAGAAAAGTCCCTGACAGCCGACTTGTTCAATCCAGTACCAAAACCCTGAAAACTCAAGGCTTCGAAAGTGTAGCTTCTCCTGCATAAGCAAATTTACAGAATTTGTGTACAGAGATATGTTTCTAAGGCCCCTGTGGCTTCCCTAGATAACCCTGACTAGGGATGGAGTAATGTGGGAAGGCAGGGGAGACAGGCTCAGGACATCCAGGCAGAGGTAGATATAGACAAAATCAGAAGAACAGTCCTAACATTATGACCGTCACAGTAACAGTCAAGAAACATGTAGAGGGAGGCAGCTGAGAACAGAACAGAGAGTAGAGGGTGGAGGGTGGGAAAGCTGCAGGAGCCTTATAGTTTATCCTCCAGCCAGTTCCATCTTAGTCTACTGAGAGATGTTCATAAAGTAGAACCTTACAGAGATAAGTAACCTGTGAATGTGTACGCGAAGTGCTATTGGGGTCAGGTCCCCAGGAGTTTTTCCTACAGTCTAAAAATGTAAGAATACGAAAGAAAGTACTTTCAGCTCACTATGTATTTCACTCCTTGACAGAAATGCAAAGGGAAAAGGTAAAAAGGATGTCCCCTTTCTTTATTTTAAAGTCTGTAGTATGTAGGAGAGACAACATGGAAAAGAGGAGAAATCACTTTCCAGCTACTCCTCTGTTTGAAGTTTTGCCTATTCCTCAACCAAGGAGAGAGAACAACCACTTCAGTAGGTAGAACAAGCTCTCCCAAAGATGTTTCTTTTTTAGAATGTTTACATAAAAACTTATATATAAGGAATGAGAAACCAGTATGCTTAATATGTTGTTGTTGTTGTTATGTGCCATAGAGTCGTTTGCGACTCACAGCAACCCTATGTACAAGAGCCCCAAAAGTCATTCTATCCTGTGCCAACCTCGCGGTCTGAAACACATTCACTCCCACCACGCCACTCACAGAATCGATCCATCTCATTGAGGGTCTTCCTCTACTGCGCCGTCCCTCCACTCTCCCAAACATGATGTCCCTTCTCCAAGGACTAGTCCCTCCTTGCAACATGCCTAAAGTATGTCAGACGACGCTTCAGAATCCTTGACTCCAGGGAACATTCTGGCTTCACCCTCTCCAGGATGAACCTGTTTGTTCTCCCAGCAGTCCATGAATATCCATTCAACACTCTTCTCCAGCACCACAGCTCAAAAGCATCAATTCTCTTTCTATCATCCTTATTCACTGTCCAACTCTCAGATGCATAGCACGTAACTGCACAGACTATAGCCTGGATTAGGAGCCCCTTAGTCTCCAGTCTGATGTCGTTGCTCTTCAGTACTTTTTAGAGGTCCCTCACAGCTGACTTTCCCAATGCAAATTGTCTCCTGATTTCCTGACTGCTGTTACCAAGAGTTTGACTGTGGAGCCGAGCAAACTAAAACTGTTAACTATCTCAATCTCTTCACCATCCATACTGATGCTGCCAATTGGTCCAGTGGTGAGAATCTTTGTTTTCTTGATACTGAGCCTCAATCCATGTTGAAGACTGCAGTCCTTGACCTTCTGCAGCAAGCGCTTCAGGTCCTCCTCAGTTTCAGCGAGCAGGGTTGTGTCATCTGCATAACCAGGTTGTTGATGATTCTTCCACCAATCCTGATGCCACATTACTCCTTGTACAGCCCAGCGTCTCGGATGATCTGTTCTGCATACAGACTGAAAAAGTATGGAAACAAAATACAACCCTGATGGACCCCTTTCTTGATTTTGAACCATCCGGTGTCTCCCTGCTCTGTTCTGACGACTGCCTCTTGGTCCAAATATAGGTTTCGCATTAGCACTACCACTTCACAATAATAATTAAAAAAAAAAAAAATTAAAGAAGGGGGAATTACTGCTGAAGATAAAATTAAGTTTATCAACTCCTGAACTGGAGATGGGGAGAGTATTCTGGATTATATATGTTGTTGTTATATGCCGTCAAGTCACCTGCAATTTTTAGTGACCCTATGTACAACAGCTCTGAAGCCTGCCCTGTCCTGAGCCAGTCTCAATGATTCCGATACACCTACCTTCATTACCCCCGTTACTCTATCAATCCATCTCATCTGGGGTCTTCCTCTCCTGCACTGTCCCTCCACCATTCCAACCGTGATGTCCTTCTCCAAGAAATGGTACCACCTGGCCATGTGCCCAAAGTATGTGAGACAGAGCTTCAAAATCCTAGCCTCCAAGGAGAAAGTTGGTTTCACCCTCTCCAAGACAGACTTAATTTGTTTTCTTGGCAGTCCATGGTATCTCCAAGACTCTTCTCCAGCACCACAACTCACAGGTATAGATTCTTCTGCTGTCATTCTATACTAGTCATTGTCCAACTCTCTGATGCATAGCAAGTAATTGCAAAGACCATGGCCTGGATCAGGCATACCTTAGTCTCTAGACTGACATCGTTGCTTCTCAGTACTCTGGAGAAGTCCCTGACAGCAGATTTTCCCAGTGCAACTAGTCTTTTGATTTTCTGACTGCTAATGCCAAGAAAACAAACAGATTCATCCTGGAGAGGGTTAAACCAGGCTACTCCTTGGAGGCAAGGATTCTGGGGCTTCGTCTGACATACTTTGGACATGTTGTAAGGAGAGACAGGTCCTTGGAGAGGGACATCCTGCTTGGCAGGGTAGAGGGACAGTGCAGAAGGGGAAGACCCTCTATGAGGTGGATTGATTCAGTGACTGGGGTAATCAGGATGGGTGTGTAAGAGGCAATGCAATTGGCACAGGATAGAACAGGGTTTAGGGCTGTTGTACATAGAGTTGCTGTGAGTCACAAACGACTCGACGGCACATAACAACAACAACAACAATGTCAACAGTGTTGATTGGGGAGCCACGCAAGCTGTTATTGTTAACAACTGAGTCCTTATAAATGAAAGAGGCAGGCAAGAGAATCAGAGAAATGCAGTATGAGAAAGAATGACTCACCATTATTAGCTTTAAAAATGGACACCTCAATCCAACCCATGACTGTTGAGTTGGAACAGACTTATAGCTGACCCTCTCTCAGGTACACATGAGGAGACTGTCCATCTTTGTCCCTCACAGCTGCTGGTATATTAAAAAACCATTAGAGATATCCCTTAACTGGTAAGCAATACAGATATTACTAGAAGAACAAAATGATTAGGGTTAAGGATTCTCCCTGGAAGATCCAGGATGAACACAGCCATTCTGACATCTTTATTTTAGCCCAGTGAGATCATTTCAGACTTTTAACAACCAGAATTGTGCCACCTTAAATGTGTTTGTAGCTGTTTGGTATAGAAGCAGAAAGAAACTGACACAATTTTTACATCTAGCCAACAACTGCCCATCTTGACCACTCTCCAGCCCACACGTGGTCTAAACATCACTACCTTGCCCTAAGGTCAAAACAATCCAGCCAATCATACATCTCTCTATTGCTAATGTAGGACTGTATCAAGAAATAAACTAAAAGAATCAAAAACTCATTGCTAAGGAGTCAGAACCAACTTCCAGTGGGAAGTTGTAAATTACATGAGAGGAGAATGCCCATCTTTCTCCTGTGATGCCATTAATGGATTTGAACCAGAGAAATGCCATTTTAGAACTAGCATTATGACCAGCTGTGGACTACAGCACTTTGAGTCCATCAGAAAAACAAAGCAGCAGCACAAGGCACTTCTGCTAACATAGGCATATGCTGAGGCACCATTAAATGACTCACATCTCTGTCCCTTGGAGCTACTTCTTAAAAAGTGAGAAAACACCTGTCTTTGTGTCTAACGTAGTCAGAAGACTGCACTCAGGTGCCTCTTTAAGAGAAATCTTACCTCTGTAATCAAAGGTGACGACATGATAACCAAGGGAACTCAGCACCTGTGAAGTAAAAACAAAATAAAACACAAAACATTTCTGGCAATAAATCCAAAGCATTCCTGATAAAAAAAATTACTTCTAACTAAAGTGATGAAGTTTTGGTCTTGATGTCAGGCTTTCATGGGAGGAAGCACAGTGGTGATCTTCTGGGTTAAGGGACTTTAAACACTTCAGCAAGAGGGGCAGGGACCTGGCAGGAGGTACTCCAGAGCATTGACCCCAAGTTACTCCAGAGCACTGACCCCAACCTGGGAACTTCTACTATGTGGCTTCATAGGTTTACTGTTCAAAATGGCCTTCCTTCCTGAAGCCAGAGATTCCTGGGCCAGTCAGACCAGAACCTAGGTGAGCTCAGCAGCAGTTTCCAGAGGTTAATGTGAAAGTCAACTTTGGACTGCTACTCCAAGAGCCAGATCCCTTTGCCCAAGCAGGCTGGAGGATATGTGCCTAGGGGAGACATCATAATTGGCAGGACTACAAAAACACTGACCTACAACTGACAGTGCAGGTCTAAGGGCCTGTGAGCACGAATGAGAAGCTGTCCTGACTGAAGACCTGCATTCTGTTGACATCCTGGATGGTAACCTGTTAACATCCTTAATAAATTCAGAAACTCAGAATTATTCTGAGTTCTGTGTGGCCACTACAATCGGTTATCAGACCATTAACAGAGCAGTGCGAACCCTGGAAGGGATGGCTAGTGTAAGAATTGGCAGAAGTAGCTGAGGGAGTGTGGGAACATGTATGGCCTTTTGGAATTAAGATTTGTGTTCTGGGTGTTGCAGATGGGGACAGTTCTTCACTGTAGAGTCGGGGAGGTCAGACTCTACTAGTACCATGCTGCTAGAACTCTTTATATACTACAAACCAGGATTTCTTATAAGTTTTCAATGAACTTTCTTTTCTTATACTTCCATTTAGATTCTCATATCCCAACTCCCACCAACAGAACGTAGGGGCAGCACAAAATAACCTATCATATGTGCCATCACAGAGGCAGGAAGAAGTGTGGCCCCTACCACCACTCTGTGATCACCATATTAAGCTCCTCTCTTCAAGAAGCACAAAAGCACTAACTACAGCAGTTTTATTCATAGTAGCAAGAATATGGAAACAGCCCAAATGCCCATCAACAAATGAATGGATGGAGAAACTGTGGTATATCTACATGACGGAATACTATGCAGCACACAGAACAATGATTTTGCAAAATAATATATAGAGAACATTATGCTGAGTGAACTAAGTCTCATAAGGATAAATACTTCACAAGATCATTATGGTAAAAAGAGAAGGATAACTAGTGAGATGTGTACAAAAGTCCAAAAGGAGAAGAGGAGGGGGCCAGAGGTGAAGTATGGGGAAGGGGTAAAATCACTACGATAATGGAATTTGGTGAGCAGATAGGGATGAAGGAAAAGATACAATGGGGATCTGAAAAGATGGGGTATAACAGGCACAGATTCACGGTGATTAATATTATAAACCATAATGTATATGAATGATAATATGAAGCACAATTCACACACGTGTGAGTAAAGGAATGTGTGAAACACAATGTGCATGAGTCAAACACAATGCATATAAGTTTTTTATAATTACAAAACTCAAAATCAAATTAAGTATGAATTATAATGTTCTGGTGAAATTATATAGTTCTTTGAATTATTATGAAGAATATGAAAATTTATGTTAATACAAAGTATAAAATTATATTTATTTGCATAAAACCATGAAAAATGGTGTCTGAATACAGAAAATTACTAAAATGCAATATAAAATGGTTGCATCAGAATTGTGAATTGTTGCGTGAATTTGCCTTCACTTTTAATTTCATATTGGTTTTATAAGAATATTAAAATCTCAATTTTCTGAGTGTCATTACTGTCTCATGGTGGCAATCCTAAGTAAATGTATACACTATTCATGTTTTTTGTTTTTTCCCCATACAATCATTCCCATTTTATTATGGGGTTTTTTTTAAATATTTTTTTTTTATTTCAATGAACATCTACAGAGATTTTGGAATTCCATTCATTCATTGTTGCACTTTTCTCCCCGCCCACCCAACCCCCAGCCCCCTAAATTTTTTTATTATGTTTTACAAAACTAATCACCATTGGATTGTGACCACCACTATCATGTCTTTTCAGGTCCCAAATGGATCTGTCCCATTTCCTTTACCTCCTCCCTCTACCCAGAATACAAGTTTTCTATGATAATCAACATAAAAATGTTGAAAAGATTATTAAGACTAAAAAATGATTCTCTAAAAATAATGGATATGAAGTTTGTAAGCAAACACATTTTTTTTAAAAAAAGGCTCTCTATCTTTGTAGTCACAAAGAAAGCTTGCTTTTAACATATTTTGGAGTGAGTGATTATGGAGTGTTAATGATGAGATGTGTATAACCTCACAAGGAGACTTACATTTCAGGTTGTCGTGGAAACCCTAGTTTTGCCCTGTTTGTCAGTCTGACAAGTGTTTTCCCACATTTCTAACCTATGTTTTTCTGGTATATAGAAGAGGTAAGAAGGTGGAAAAGATTAGAGTGGCTGACCTGTTATCTGGTCTGGGGCAAAAACATCTATTTGGTTTGGGACCAGCACACATCATTTTTCCTAGGTCTATTTCAGTCTTTGTAGTCGGTGCATTTTCAAGTGCATTCCAGGAAGCAGGAAGCCTTAACTATATAGGCCTCATTTTAATATCTTTCCTATGGTGGCACCATGGCAGGAAGCAACAACCAACATTGAGTCTGTCCATCTAGTAACCTACATTATTGCGTATACAGAAATACTGTACATTCAACATTTTTTTTTTAAATTTGCTTATTTTTATTAATTTTTTAATAAAAACATCTCATTCAGATTAGAAACTCAGGAAAACACATGCCAATTTTTAAACTGAGTAAAGTTTACAAGTCATACTTGTTTTTCATTCAATCATTTGTAATCATTGTTTCATAACAATTACCATTGACTAATATAACTAACTACAAAGTCTAATCAACTCCTTATTGTCTATTGCTTTTCCCTTGACCCTATTTATTAATTTTTACTTCCTCCTTCTTCTCTTCCCATCCCTCATAGAAATCCAAGAATGATTCTGTGTGTATATTATTCCTTAACTTTTTCAAACAGTGGCCCTCTACCATAATAATCTTTCTCAACTGACTTATGTTACTAATCATAATTTCCTTTAAATCCATAAATGTTGTACAGAGTTTCACATTTTTTAGAAATATATAACATGCTGTGGTGTGGACGTATCATAGTTTCTTCAGCCATTCATCTGCTGAGACACACTCAGATTGTATCCATGTCTTTGTGATTGTAAATAATGTCGTAATGAGCATGGGTGTGTTTGAAGCCCTGTTTATTTTGCAGCTTTTCGTTCTTTTGAATATATATCTAGTAGTGCGATAGCTAAATCAAGTGGTATTTATATTCCTAATTTTCTAAGGAAGTACCAAACTGTTTTTCCTACTGGCAGCACCATTTTTACATTCTTACCAGCAGTATTTGAGAATTCCAGTCTTTTCACATCCTCAATCCAGAGTTTTAGTCTCCTTGTTCTGTTTCCTACACTGCTAGCAAATGTAGGTGCCCATTTGAGGGAAGTTTGAAAGGAGCAGATGTAGATGACACCTCAACACTACTGATGAGGAACAGAGCTGGTAGAAAGGTGGGCACCTGTATCAGTGAGATGCCATACTGTATCAAAGGGGTCTTGTTGACATTTTCACTCAGTTAGCTGAAGTGTCTGAGACTGAGGGTTTATGCTGTATGGGATATGGAAATGTCTAAGCCAGCACCAATCTATGACTCTTTCACCAGCAGTGCAGCATAGCTGCCTGACCACAGAGCTTTATTTCTTATGCTTATGACTATCACACTTAAAAGCCATTTCAAACGCTTTATGTAATTTGTCAATAATAAAGATATGATCCACAAAATTAAACATCAAATAAATAAAAATCAACTTCCTAATTTTGACTTGCTTCTGTTCTAGCTCTCTAAAATAGTGGATGAAAGGTATGGTCTGTATTTCACATGCACAGTTTCATCCTGTGCCTATGCCTTACCTTGTAAAGCTCCACACGGTGGTCCCCTCCCCTAGGATGTCAGGGGGGAAAAAAAACAAGAAAGCATCTATTAGCATATCTTCTTGAATGGTGAAGCCAGAGTCTTGTAGGGTCTGGAGCTTTTGACACATAGTCCTAAATGACATACTGGAGAAGGGTGGATATGGACAAATGTTCATTCTGTTACTTGAAGCCAAATCAGACTTGCATCTGACAATGCTGTGTCAATCAAGGGACAGACTTTGTACTCTGGGGGAGATTTCATAAATAAGCTTTTAGATATTTTTTTTTTCTGGAATGCTGCTGCTGTTGTTATGTGCTGAAAAGTTGGACCTACTCATGGCTGACCCTCCAGTGAGTTTTTAGAGGCAGTAAACTGCATCAGAAGAGAATGCCCATTTTTCTCCCAGGGAGCAACTGGCAGATTAGCGGCCCAGTTCCTTCTCACCAAGCCAGCAGAGCTCCCTTTAAGAGGTCACTCATATGTATATTTTGGAAACAGGAGCGGCAATCACTTCCTAAAACAACAGGCCTCTAGAAACTCTGTGAACTTTGAGAAACGACAATAGTTATAGAAAGGCTTCAGGTCTTTTGTTCATAGGGTCGCTATGTGTTGTGCTCTAATCAATGGCAATCAACAACAACATATGTATATAGAATACAAAATGTAACAGGTAAAAAAGGATAAACCTGACTTCCTCTTGCCTAATGGGAATACACTTACCTCCCTCATTTTCCTGTATGTACAGAAAAACCCATGAACAAAGAAGCAAGTCCATATTTACTTTAACACATACATGAACCGCATCATTCACACCTTCTATAGCTTGTCCTTTTAATTTAAAAACTCTTATTCTAACTTCCAGTACATTCTTTTTAGCTACTAGTCATGCTGCTTAGATCATTCTAATTGCATTTTGCATGTTTTATTTTTGCAGTTTCCCTCTTGTTGCAGTGGCCACCAGCACGTATGTCCTCTTAATGTTATGTGTGCCCCACATGTGAGATGCATTAATTCAAGTGGAGCTCAAGGTGTATACAACTGTCATCATGGCAGTTACAGTCACCAAATCCTTCTTCCAAACAGTTCTAGCTGTAGCAGTTTTGGTTTTTATACCATGTAATTAACTGAACTTCATTCACAATAAATACAATGCTTTCTCATTTATATAATGTCAAAAGAGAAGATAATAGCAGAAAGCTTGCTTTGATTTGGGGTTTTCCTATAAAAGCCAAACATGCAATTTAATGAAATCCCAGATCAAAATTCATCCATTAGCAAGCTTTTGTACATTCAAAGTTGCAAATCTTTTCTATTTTGCTAGAAACCAGACTTACTAAACTTGCATCTCACTTTAATTTCTGTAAAGGGGGAAGGCCAAGTTTCAAAAATTAAGATTAGCCAACAGCTAATATACCTTTCTCTTTTCTTTTTAGCAAAAGCCCTAGTAGCATAGTGTGTAACATACTGGGCTGCTAACCAAAAGGTTAGCAGTATGAATCCACCAGCTGCTCTGAGAGAGAAAGCTAGGGAGTCACTAAGAGTGAGAATAGACTGAAAGAGGTGGCTGAGTGGTTAAGACAACAGATTACTCATCTATTGTTCTCTGCACATGTGGGTTCATAGCCCATCCTCATCAGTCATATTTTATAAGTGACTCTTAAAGAACTATGTGGCTTAGTGGTAACGAATTACACTGCCAATGCAAAGGTACACAGTTCAAATGCACTAGCTGCTCTGAGGAAGAAGGGAAATCTCTCACGTGATTTATAGCCTCTGAAAACACATTGGAGGTCAGCTATAGGTCAGTTCTGACTAATTTTGATTAGTTTTAAAAGTAGCAAGGGAGCTCTGGTGGCCTAGTGGCAAGAAGCTGCACTGTAATCTCAGAGGTATGCAGTTCGAATCCACCAGATGCTCTTCTGGAGAAGAAGGAGCAATCTCCTCCTGTACCAGTCAGATCCGATTTGACGGTACAAACACAAAAATAATAAAATTAAAAAAAAAAAAATAAGATAGCCAAGATGTGAAAACAATCTCATTTTACTGCTTCTAGAGGAAAGGAAATTAAAAGGACAAAAGCTGAAATAAATGAGATAGAAAACAGAAAAACAACTGAAACCAGTAAGATTAAGATTAGGAGATGATTTTTTTAAAAGGTCAATAAAAACCGACAAGCCATTGGCAAACTTAACAAAAGAAGAAAAAAAAGAGAAGACACAGGTAACTTAAATAAGAAATGACAGAGGTGACATCAAAACAAAAAAATTTGTATTATCTGAATACTATGAAAAGTTATACTCTTGATAAATATGAAAACCTAGAGGTTTCATATCATTGAAACTCATGCCCTACCCAGATTGACAGAGACAGATACAGACCATTTGAAGAGACCCATCATGAAAGAAAAAATTAAAAAGATCACAAAAAGACTTCCTGACAAAAAAATTTCTTCATAGCTGAATTTTAACAAATATTCAGAGATCTATCACCAATTCTACTTAAATTATTTTTAAAACTAGAAAAGAAGAAATACAAAAGGTTATTATAAAGACAGAGGAAGAGGAAAAGGCCAAAAGTGATGTCAGAAGAAATTCTAAATATTGCACTAGAGCACCATGAAGTCAAAACAAAAGAAAGAAACCAAGATGATAAGGTACTGAACAGAAGCTTTCAAAGGGCAGCACAGAAAAGCAAAGCAAAATATTATAATGGAATGTGAAAAGAGCTAGAGTCTGAAAATCAAAAGGGATGAACTCACTTAGCATTTCTTAAGCTGAAGGAACTGAAGGACACATTCAAGCCACGAACTGCAATACATCAGGATGCTGTAAGTAGAATGTTGGATGACCCAGGGAGCATCAAAACAAGATGGAAAGAGTACAGAGTCACTATACCAAAAAAAGAATTGGCTGGCACAGAAGAATTTCATGAAATAACATATGATCAAGAACCTACAGTAATAAAGGAGGAAGTTCAAGCTGCTCTGAAGGAAATGGAAAAAAAGAACCAAGCCTCCAGGAATTGACAGTATACTAACTGACATATTTCCATAAACATGCTGCTCTGGACATGCTCACCAGGTTAGGCCAAGAAATCTGGAGAACAACCTGGCCAACTGAATGAAAGAGATCCCTATTTGTTTCTATTCCAAATAAAGGAAAAACAGTGTGGAAATTATCAATCCCAATATAGATTCCAAATTCATTTTTCAAACAGAGAGAAAAAGCAATTAGCAAGATCATTTGGAGAAGGAAGAGACCTCAAATAAGCAAAGCATTTCTGAAAGACAAGAAGGAAGTGGAAGGCATAACACTCCCTGATCTCAAAACCTACTACACAGGTGTAATAACCAAAACAGCATGATAGTGCTACAATGACTAATGGAACAGAATCGAGAATCCTGAAATTAATCCATTTATCTATGGTCAGTGATATTCAACAAGGAAACAAAATGTATCAAATGGAGAAATGACAACCTCTTCAACAAATGGTACTGGAAAAACTGGACTATTACCTGTAGAAAGATGAAGCAGGATGCACACCTCCCACCATATGCAAAAAATCAACTCAAGGTGGATTAGAGTCCTAGGGGTAAAGCCCCAAACCATAAAGATTATAAGAGACAAAGCAGGGCCAAGCTTAGAAGACCTAGCCAATAGGATAAAAAAGCTGACAATAAGCCAGAAATCCACCGTCAGGAGAGGATAAATCTGATGAATGGGACCTTCTTAAAATTAAATCCCTGTGGGCATCAAAAACTTTTTTGATGAAACTTTTTTTAGGATGAAAAGTCCTTTTTACAACAAGGTGGAAAGTCCTACTGACTGGGGAAAAAAAACCATTTGGCAACACCATCTCAGACAAGGGTCTCCTAACAAGTTTACAGAATACAACAGGGTCTCGAGTTGCAATACTTAATGATGCTTTGGGTAGAATATTAAATGATCCAGGTAGCATTAAAAGAAGATGGAAATCTGTTGGATACTTCTCTAGATCTGAACATTCAGATTGACATACACTAGGAAGAAGGATTGGCCATCCACTTCCAAAATAGCAGGCCTCTGAAAACCCTATGTACATGCTCCTTGGAGGCAAGGATTCTGAGGCTTCGTCTGACATACTTTGGTCATGCTGTAAGGAGAGACCAGTCCTTGGAGAAGGACATCATGCTTGGGAGGGTGGACGGCAGGCGCAGGAGGGGAAGACCCTCTGGGAGATGGATTGATTCTGTGACTGGGGCAATCGGAATGAGTGTGTCGGAGACAATGAGATTGGCACAGGACAGAGCAGAGTTGAGAGCTGTTGTACATAGGGTCGCTATGAGTTGCAAGGTCGCTATGAGTTGCAAGCGACTCGACGGCACATAACAACAACAACAACAAGGTAGAATTAAAAGAAGATGGAAAGAGTATACAGAGTAAATGTATCAAAGGAGTTGGCTGACACAGAAGAATTTCATGAAACAATGTATGTGCAGAGCCTGTGGTTATGAAGGAATAAATTCAAACTGCTCTGAAAGAACTGGAAAAAAGCAAGGCCGGAGGAATTGATGGCATACCAATTAACATGTTTAAAAAAACCAGACACTGCATTGAATGCAGTCACCAAGTTGTGCCAAGAGATCTGGAGGACAATTGACTGGAAGAGATCTATCTATAATTGTTCCCATTTCAAAGAAAGGTGACCCGACAGAATGCGGAAGTTATCAAACAAGACCAGTGATATCACATACAAGCAAGATTCTGCTGAAAATGATCCAAAAACAAGTGGAACAGCACATCAATAGAGAACTGCCGGAAGTGCAGGCTGGGTTTAGAAGAGACCAGGGTACTAGGGATACTCTAGCTAATGTCACATGGATCTTGGCTGAAACCAAAGAGTTACCAGAGGAATGTCTATCTGTGTTTCATGGACCACACACTGTATAGATCACAACAAACTGTGGTTGACTCTGAGAAGAATGGAAACCCCAGAACACTTGATTGTGCTTATATGGAACCTACACTTGGGACCAAGAGCAGTGTGCATCAGAACAGAGCAAGGAAACACTGCATGATTAAAAACTGGGAAGAGTGTATGCCAGGGATGTGTCCTATCTCCATACCTTTTCAATCTATATGCAGAACAGATTATCTGGGAGGCTGGGCTCTATGAGGAGAAATGTAGCATCAGGATTGGAGGAAGACTCATCAAGAATCTGCATTATGCAGATGACCCAAACGTGCTTGCTGTAACAGAGGAGGATCTGAAGTGCTTGTTTGTAGAAGGTCAAGGACTGCAACCTTCAATATGAATTGAAGATCAACATCAAGAGAAAAAAAAGATTCTTACCATTGGGTCAATTGGCAGCATCATGATAGACGGTGAAGCAATTGAGATTGTTGACAGTTTTCGTTTGCTTGGCTCTACAATCAACACTCTAGGTACTAGCAGCCAAGAAATTAAAAAACTAATTGCGCTGGGAAAGTCTGCTGTCAGAGAGTACTTAACAGCAACGATGTTAGTCTGTAGATTAAGGTGTGCCTGATCCAGGCCATAGTCTTTGCAATTACTTATTATGCATCAGAAAGCTAGACAATGACTAGGGATGACAGACGGAGAATTTAGCCTTTGAGCTGTGGTACTGAACAAGAGTACTGAATATACGATCGCTAGAAGAACAAACAGGTTTGTCCTGGAGAGGGTGACACCAGTCTGCTCCTTGCAGGTAAGGATTCTGAAGCTTCGTCTGACATACTTGACATGTTTCAAGGTGGGACCAGTCCTTGGAGAGGGACATCATGCTTGGGAGGGTGGAGAGACAGTGCAGGAGAGGAAGACCCTTGATGAGATGGATTGATTCAGTGATTAGGGTAGTAATAGTGGGTGTGTCAGAGAAAATAAAATTGTCACAGGCTAGAGTAGGGTTTAGGGCTGTTGTACATAGGGTCGGTATGAGTTGTAGGACGGCACATAACAACAACAAAGTCTCCATAAGAATAAGACTGACAACCCAATTACAAAATGGGCAAAAGACACGGAAAGACTTCAGAGAGGAAAACATTCAGATGGCCAACAGACACATGAAGAAATGCTCAAAATCAGTGGCAATAAGAGAGATTCAAATCAAAACCACAATGAGATCCCATCTCACTCTAGAAGTAGTGGGAAAGTTTAATAGGACAGGCAGCAGTAAATGTTTGAAAGGATGCAGAGAGATAGGCACTCTCAGACACTGCTATTCGGACTGTAAAATGGTATAAGCACCATGGAAGGCAGTTTAAAGTTTCCTCAAAAAGCTGAAAACAGAAATTCCAAATAACCCAGCTATTTCACTGCCTGGAATATATCCCGAGAAAACTAGAACTGAAACACAGAGATATGTACACCAGTGTTCACAGCAGCATTATTCACCATAGCAAGAATATGAAAACAGCCCAAATATCTAACCTCAATGGAATGAATTGAGAAATTGTGGTACATTCACACAATGGAATACTGCACAGCACATAGGAGCAATAATTTTGAGAACTAGTACATACCCCTGGAGGCACTTGGAAGCATTGTGCTGAGTGAACTAATTCAATCTCATAAGGACAAATGCTGTATAAGATCATTATTGTAGAAACAGACAACTAGTAAAATGTATATGGGGACCTAAGGAGGGGAAAGTAGGAGCAGAGAGGTGAGGATCGGTCAGGGGGATAGCATAAGGTCATACAACTTGATGGGTAGAGGGAGGGATAGGTAAAGGAAATGGGAAAGATCCACAGGGGATCTGGAAAGACAGGGAAATGGTGGACATATTTCAATATTGACTAATTTTATAAAACATAATGAATGGGAATAATTCTATGAAGCGTAATGTGAACGAAGGTAGAGTGAAAAACAATATAAATGAACTTTGTAAGCAAACTAATATAAAATTTAAAAAAATTTATTTTAAAAAAATAAACAAAACTGCAACATGTCATAAACCTGCTCTTTGAAAAGTGAGAGTAACAGTTATAGTTTGTCCCAAACAATGATGAAAGCTACCTGTGAAGTACACATGTGAAGTATAGTCTACCTCTCAGTACCATCCAAGGCACAGCCCTGACTTTTCCCTTGCCTTCCAGGGCACTTCTTGGCTCTCTGTAGGGCTTTCTTCCATCATATACATATGCCACAACCTTTTCCCAACTCCAACACATGCTACTTTTCTCAAGGTCTAGATACGGTCCTAACTGGCTTTGCTTAGAACTGCCCCTTCCCATACTTGCAGATGTGATCAAGGGCACCGCATTAACCCTGTGTCCTGCCATGGCTCTGCACTATGCCAGCTCTCACAACCTAAAAAAAGGGAGAATGTCAGTGACCCAAGCTGTTTACCAAGCAAAGTTTTATACAAAGAGTGCACTCTGTCCTCTTATCTCCCACTTTCCTTCTTCCTGAGCCTTAGACGTTCCTCCATAGTATGAGTTCTTTAATTCCCTCTAACTCCAGCCAGTTTGAAGAAAACTCATTTATGAAAGGCATTTAGAAGAAACTGGGTCAAGATTTCACATACAATCAACAGTCTGTTAGGATGCACTGATACTGTTAATTTTATACAGGATAGAGAATTCATATAGATCACTTTGACCATATTGAAAAGACTAACTTGATTAAAAGTGTTCGGCTTTTAATTCAGTGAAAGCCTTCATTGGCTTCTCTCTAGCTTTTTTTGAGACCACCACTGTTTCCTTTTTGGCATGCTGTGGGTTGGTTTTTTTTTCCAGGAAGGTACAGAACTATGCTGGCTCAGGATTTACCTCCTGGTACACTGGAACCATCACACAAGTAAATGCTCTTACAGATTGCCACACCATGTGTCACCAAGTAGAGTATGACTCGCAGTGACCCTATGAACAGCAGATCTGAACCCTGTTCTGTGCCGTTTTCATCACCTCTGACAACACTTGTACTTATTGCTACAGTCACTGGGTCAATCCATCTCTTTGAAGGACAGAAAGGTAAAAATGTGCCTTGCATTCATCTGCCTGGGATGACTTCCCAAGTACAAGCAATATCCAAATAACTATGGTTTTTCTTAATCACTGGGAAACTCATTCTGTTCCCTAACAGCACAAAATGCCAGACACCTTACTGGTAGAAATTACACAGGTAAGACAAAAACACTCACTCTAAGTCACTGTGTAATACAGAGAAGTAGTGCTTACTCCAATCCAAATGTAGAGCTTTTGGATTAAAGTTCCCACATTTATCTAACACTGGTTCATGAGGAGAAGGACTGAGGTCCACCTACAGACAAGAACTGATGTTAAGAGAATGGAAAAAGTATTTCAAGTCAATTTCATGTAAATGTCACTTCGCAAAATCTTAAAAAAACTCTGCCTTCTTTTTGTTCTTGCACTGTTCCATGGTTACACTAATACATACTCTTTCTCATTGCAATGGAGGAGTGGCATGCACTTCCTAAACAATATGCCTCCAATAACTACAAACTTCGATAAATGTTAATAGTTATAGAAAGGCTTCAGGCCTTTTGTTCATAGGGTTGTTGTGATGCATGCTCATCTTAAAGGTAATCAACAACAACAACATTGCAGTGGAAAAATAAGCTGATTTTGTGATTCCAGGTCTGCGTTTGGTATTTTAGCTGACTAGTTTAACATCCTCCACCTCAAAAATGAGTTGGGCCCGAGCAAGTAGATACATCCATTTGGGCTCTTACCTTTCTTCCCCTCTCTCACCTGGTACCTGCGTTTCCATGCAGATATAGTATGACAGGGTGGTTAGAAGCCAAGGCATCCTCATACCACATCTGGTCCTTTCCTTGTGCATTCTTCCACCAGACAGCTGGGACAGTGTGCCTGGAAACAGAAGCAGAGATTACCTGCACAATCACATGCTCTTTCTGTACTTTAAATACAAATGCACCCAGAATTATTCAAGTAACCAAAACCAAGCAGCAGAGAGCAGCAGGATGAGGCCAACTGATAGGAGAGTATCCCAGTGAGCTGACAAATGTTGGCCATTATCAAAACATATTTCTATGTTAACTCTGAGCTGCAAAGATGGTTTATGACAACTGAGAAAAATAATAATTCAGGAACAGAAAAGCTTGTGCTGGTGGCTGTTACAGCAGTGGCAGAGGCCATTAATGATTCTACTGTATAAACTGGAAGCTTTTTGAGGGTAAGATTCTATCTGAATCAGTTGCCATTCACTAATCTGGATTTAGCACAGAGGAACAAATAAAAATACTAGATGAATTATTCTGTTGCCCCTTAAAGTTGTCCCTAACTTTTTTCATTATCAGCCATTTAACTCACAAATGTATGTGATATACAGGCAATGAGGGAGATCCGTGAGAATTTACAGGCAAGTTAACCAGGTGCATGTGGTTCAGTTTTGTGGCTCTAGGTGCTGTTGAGTCAGCACAGAGTCATTCTACAACAGAATGAAACCTTGCTCAATCCTGCACCATCATCAGGAACTCTACTGAGTTTAAACCTATTATTGCAGTTACTCTGTCAGTTACTCTGAGGATCTACTTCTCTTTGGCTGATTCTCTACTTTTCTAAATAGGATGTCCTTCTCCAGGGACTGGCTACTCCTGATAAAGACATCAAAGTATGTAAGATAAAGTCTCACCATCATCACGGTTTCCAAGGAGCACTTTGGCTTCACTTTTTTCAAGAAAAATTTGTTCATTCTTTTGGTAGTCCGTGTTCTTTGGCAATATTACAATTCAAAGGCATCTGTTGTTGTTGTTGTTAAGTGCCATTGAGTCGCAGGTGACTCATAGAGACCCTACAAAGGAGAGTCCCCAAAGCTTGGGTGCCTCTCATCCTCTCTCCAGGTTCATACGGTTTCCAGAGGCAAGCTATTACGGAAGTGGATGCCACTCCTGCCTCCAAGTCAAAGGCATCTAGTCTTCATTATTTATTTCCAACTTCCACACGCTCATTAAACGATGGAAAACAATATGGGGGTTGGGCCAGGTACATGTTCGTCTTTAAGTTTACATCCCTGCTCTTTAGCACATTATAGAAGTCCTTGGCAACAGATTGGACAAATGACTAAGAATGATAGAAGAAGAACTGATGTCTTTGAGTTAGTATTGAAAATACCACAGTCTGCTAGGAGAACAAACAGGTTCATCCTAGAGAGGGTGAAACCATGTTTTCCTTGGAGGCAAGGATTCTGAAGCTCCATTTGATACACTTTGGGTATGTTGCAAGGTGGGATCAGTCCTTGAAGAGGGGGCAGCATAAGAGAGGAAGCGCCTGGATGAGATGAACTGACTCAGTGACTACGGTAAGGGGGTAGGTATGTCAGAGACAGTAACGTTGGCTCAGGATAGAGCAGGGTTCAGAACTATTGTACACAGGGTTGCTGGGAGTCACAAGTGACTTGACAGAACATAACAACAACAAATTATTAGAAACAGTCTCTCTAGAAGTGTGTTACTCCTGATAGTGAAGAGTGTTTGGCATCTTTCAGGGTATAGTCTTTCTTTTTAGGAAGGCTATGAAGAGAGGTGAAGAAAGTAAACTTCAGCTCACTATTCACCTATACGTCTACCAGTTGTTCTGACAACACATACTTTTTGTCAACTACATACAATCACAACTGTACCTAGAATTGTTTAGTTAACTCAGGTAGTAGGCTTGAACAGGTTCCCAGCCATGATTTCACACCCCTCCCCATTACCTTGAGAATTGCTATCATTGTCACCAAATAAAACATTTGGGTGGGGGGGGTAGCTGATAATGTAAATACTTTGTAAGTGCTTTCAGACTAAATACTGAAATAAACACTCCTCATGTAATATGACTGCTCCGCTTATGAGAAAATATGAATAAAGCTCAATTCTTCAAAACACAAACACACATTGTAACCAACAAGAAGGTTCAGTAGCACTAAGTAAAACAAATACATCTGTCCACAAAAATTAGATTTAATCAAGACTATGCATTTTTATGTAAAAACAACACACCCATAAGAATCTAATTCCAGTACCAACTTTTAAGAACAAAACCTTTCTTCTTCATTTTTGTTCCCATTCCAAAGAAAGGTGACCCAACTGAGTGTGGAAACTACAGAACAGTGTCATTGATTTCACATGCAAGCAAGATTCTACTGAA
>NW_006400280.1:81689-83213 GCF_000299155.1 Elephantulus edwardii
AAGGAGAGGAGCAAAGGGGGGGGCGGGGAGAAGGGTGCAACAATGAATGACTGTAATTCCAAAATCTCTGTAGATTTTCATTGAAATGAAAAATAAACTAAATTACTAATAAAAAAAAAAAAGAAGCTATATTGCCTGGAGCGCGTGCTGGAGCTGAGCAACGGAGGAGGCCGCTGCTGCTCGCCAGGGATTCGTGCAGCCGGGGCTCCTGGCACGGCAGCAGGGCCGAGACGACGACGCCCACAGGGACTTCAAGCGGGCCCGCGCAGCTTGGCAGCCCTTTCGCGCGGCGCCAACTGGTGCTGCTCAATCTTTACGCCACACTCTGCAACCGCATGCCGGCCAACATGATGGGAGAGCTGCGCAGCACCCGCAATGGGCGCTGACCTCCATGGCTGAGGAGGGCCAGACCCGAACCAATAAAGTTGCTGGCGCCTCAAAAAAAAAAGCTATATTGCCATTCCAAAGGCAGAGAGTTTGCATCCACCAGCTGCTCTGCAAAAGGGAGGTGGACAATCTCCTCCTATGTGATTTATTCCTTCTGAAAAGCTGCTGGAGGGTCATCATTATTCCAACTCAATAGACAACTAACAAGGTTGTTCAAAAGGTGAGAAGAAATAAATGGCAAAATAAATATGGTACACGGTCTGGGTGATAATTTGGCATGAAAGAGGAAACAAGGCCTGCCAATGTCACACAAGTAAGCTAAGACTGAGGGCCAAAACTATGTTAAGAGATGTACAAAATATGAAGCTTGAACTACACAACTTTATGATCAATTGTGGATAATGGTACAGATAAAGGCATTTTGAAATTCTAGTGATATTTGAATACAACAGCTGCACCATGGGAGAAGGATGGACAATCTCCTCCAGTGGGATTAACTATCTCTGAAAATCCACTGGAGGGTCAGCTATGAGTCAGTTTCAACTCAACATTATTCAATAACAACAATGTGCTGTAATAGCACAGAAAGGCAGTGAGGTGCATGCACTGCAAAGAGATGAACCTACACACAAGCCAGAGTCAATAAAGGCATGCATACTGATAGAGCTGAGTCTTAAAGAAAGCAGTGAATTTGCTAATAGAGCCTCTGATTAAAAATCTGTGGTGTAACATTAGACTAAGAAAAGAAGGGTTAGATAATGAATACTGCATGGGAACAGAAGAGGGAAAGAACTGTTTGAAAGAAATATATGATTGGGCAAATTTATTTGCATGACAACTGTCCAGAATAAGAGGCGCCTGACAAAGTAGATTAGGGAGCAGCGGGAAGGGAGGAAATTGTGCAACAATGAAAGACTCTTTTTAAAGAGAAAAGTGAACTGGGGAGGGGAGGAAAATGAGAAACAATGAATGGATGGAAAGCCAAGTTTTCTGTAAACTTCATTAAAATATCAATTAAAAATAATAATAATAAATCTGTGGTGTAAGCACAATATGTTGTTGTTGTTATGTGCCATTGAGTCGTTGGCAACTCATAGCGACCCTATGTACAACAGCCCTAAACCCTGCTCTATCCTG
>NW_006400280.1:84048-93084 GCF_000299155.1 Elephantulus edwardii
CTTGGTCCAAGTATAGGTTTCACATTAGCACAATCAAGTGTTCTGGGATTCCCATTCTTCTCAGAGTCAGCCACAGTTTGTTATGATCCACACAGTCAAAGAAACACAGATATACATTTCTCTGGTATTCCTTGCTTTCAGCTAAGATCCATCTAAGATTAGCTACAATATCCCTAGTACCATGACCCCTCCTAAACCCAGCCTGGACTTCTGGCAGTTCTCTGATGATGTGCTGTTCCAGTTGTTTTTGGATAATCTTCAGTAGAATCTTGTCTGCATGTGAAATCAATGATATTGTTCTGTAGTTTTCACATTCTGGTGGGTCACCCTTCTTTGGAATGGGAACAAATATAGATCTCTCCCAGTCAGTTGGCTAAACGGTTGTTCTCCAGATTTCTTGGTGAGCACTTGCAAGGCAGCATCTGTTAGCTGAAATATGTCAATTATATATAAAATTTACTTTTTATTGCTTGTAGTGAGCACAATATTAGAAGACAAATTTAAATTAAAAATTGACACCTAAAAACAGAAAGAGAAACCTTACTCCAAAAAGGGTTAGTGACAAAGAAAACAACTCCTTGCAAAGGAAGCAACTGTTTTCTTTGGTTACGTGAGCACTTTCATAGAGGGGAATTTCCTCAACATAGTGAAAAGTATATATGCAAAATCAAGAGTCAACATTATTCTCAATGGAGAGAGACATTAAAGGCATTCAACTTGAGAAAAAGAACAAGCCAATGATGTCCACTATCACCTCTCCTTTTCAATGTTGTACTGGAAAGTATTAGACCCATTAAGGCAAGACAAGGAAATAAAAGGTATACAAATTGGCAAAGAGAAGGTAAAACTATCTCTATATGCAGATAATGTGACAGTATGCTCAGAAAATCAGACAGGAAAATTATTGGACAAAGTCAACCAATTCAGCAAAGCAGTAAGAATCAGTTGGATATCTCTACAACAACAATGAGAATATATAAATGGAGCTTAAACAAAGCAGTATCAATCATAATAGCTAATTACAAGATGGACAGCATGCTCCGAAGGATAGAGGGACAGCACCAGAGAGGAAGACCCAAGATGAGATGAATTGATACAGAAACTAGGGCAAAGTGGGCAGGTGTGTTAGAGTCAGTGAGACTGGCTCAGGATAGGGCATGCATCAAAGCTGTTGTACATAGGGCCGCTATGAATCGCAGTCAACTTAACGACACGTGACAATAATAACAACTACAATCACAAGATGAAATATTTGGGAATAAGTCTATTAAAGACACAAAAGACCTATCAAAATATTACAAAAAACCAAGAAAGACCTGGAAAAACGGAAGAATATACCATACTCTTGGATAGGAAGACTCAATATCGTGAAAATGACAATTCTACCAAAGGTAGAAGTTCAATGCAATATCAACACATATATCAATTTAATTCTTCAATGAGCTGGAAAAAGCAACTTCAAATTTTATCTGGAATAAAAAGAGGCCCAAAATAAGCAAAACAATATTGAAAAAGAGAAACAAGGCAGGAGGCATCACAATCATTGGTCTCAACTACATGGTCAAGACAGAATGGTACTGGTAAAGAAACAGATACATTGATCAACAGAAGTGATAAACCAGAAATCAGCTCATCTACCTATGATAAACTGATTTTTGACTAGGAGATAAGGGACATCATGCTTATGATGATGAAGAAGGAAGTTCAAGCTGCTCTGAAGGAATTGACAAAAAAAAAGGCCCCAGGAATTGATGGAATACCAATTGACCGAATCCAACAAACAGATGCTGCCCTGGACACCCTCCCCAGTTTGTGCCAAGAAATCTGGAGGACAGCTGCCTGGCCAACTGGCTGGAAGAGAGTCATAATTGTTCCCATTCCAAAAAGGGTGATCTGATAAGAGTGTGGCAATTATTGAACAATATCATTAATACTACATGTAAGCAAGATCCTGCTGAAAATTATTTTTAAAAAAAAGATTGAAACTGCACATCAACAGAGAACTGCCAGACATGCCGGCTGAGTTTAAAGGAGGCCATGACACTAGGGACATAACCTATGTTAGGTGGTTATTAAAAAGCTGGAAATAGAAATATCATTAGAACTTAGGGAGCTCTGGTGGCCTAGTGGTAAGAAGAGGTGCTACAATCCCAAAGGCATGAGGTTAGAATCCTCCAGATGCTCCGCTGGAGAAGGAGGGACAATCTCCTATACCAGTCAGTTTCTTAATGGGCTTTTATCTAAGAGTAAGATCCAAACACACACACACACACACACACACACACACACACACACACACACACACACGAAATAAGAAATACCATTAGACCTAGCAATTCCACTACTGAGAATAAACCTAAAGAATACAGAACCTCAACTCAAACAAATGCATGCACACGCATGTTTAATTTACATTATTCACAACAGCAAAGAGATGAAAGTAGCCCATCAACAAAGGAATGGAAATAAAAACTATGGTACACAATGGAATATTGGCAGCAACTGAAAAAAAACCATGAACTCGTAATACATTAAAAATGAGGGAGCCTGGAACACATTATGCCGAGTGAAATATCTTCGTAACAAAAGGACAAATATTGAATAACACCTCTGTTATAAAATAAACAGGCATGGAAGGGCTGAGGGAGAGTGGGAAAAGAGTATATCGATAAGATAATGAACATTAGATCAGATGAGAATGGTCCAAGAGGAGTAAATGATTAGACATTATATGGATGACAACAACCTGGGAAAAGGGAGATCTGTGAGAGGAGGAGATGGGTGAAGAAAATATGCAATGGTGAGGGGGGGAAATGTAAAACACTTTCAATGTTAAAAAAAAAATACATTGGGGAAAAAATAACACTAGATAACTGCATACATCCACATGTACAAAAGTCAAATGTGCCCATCTCTCATTTATGCAACCATGCTGAACTATACTTATCTACCACCTACCCTAGGAACTATGTATTTGCTATTCTCTCTTCTACCTGGAATGTTCACCGTCCATAAACCTGCACATCAGCTCTCTCACTTCCTAAAATCTAATGTATCAGGCTAGCTAACTAATATTAACTCTACAGTCCTTGCTCTGCTTTATTTTTCTTCTTATCACTAGTTTCCATTTACATATATTAATTCTGCTTATTTTGCTGATTTATAGGCTAGCCAAGGCAAAAGTTAAGGGACCATGTTCTTCTTTGTTCCACAGTTAGTGACAAGAACACTCTCGTTATCTATGATGCAGCCTCAAAAAGCTTCATTGTAACGACCAGAAACACAACATTAAAGTCCCCAGAAGATCTAAACCAGCTCATTTCTGGGACCCAGGTCTCTGGCTTCCCATTTTTCCCACTAATCATCGTCATTTATCAGCAATAAAGAACATCTGCAAGCCTATTTAGGAATGATCCAGCACATGTGGTTACTCAAAAAATGAGGGAATAAATTTGGGAATGACTAGCATTACAATCTACTCTGACATTTCTCATAAATTCATCTGGGAAATTATTCTACCAATTTTGCAGTCTGAAGGTGACCAATCAAGATACTAGCAACTGCCTAGGGTATATAGAGAAATTTATCTAGGCTACTTTCCTCCACCCTCTCCCCCAGTACACCTGTAAGTAACACATCCAAAGCCCTTCTATTTGTAACTCACAAGTTTGTTCTCTATAGGTTTGCTCCCTTTCCTATAGGTAATCTTAATACTGAGTTTTACTCCAGACCTGACCCTGAAGCCAGTTCCAGAGACAAAAAGGAAATACAACTGCCAGCTAAGGAAGCAAAGGAGGATGGAGCCTCAGGGTTCAGTCAGCCATCCCCATTGGACCCACCTTAGAAAACACTTTGCAGTACAGAGAGGAGTAAATATCAGGATAGTATCTTCTACAAGAAGGCAAGCAGCTTTAACCCAGGACAACCAGTAAAGTGATAAAGTGTGCTCCTTTTCCCCCTTCACATCAACGCCCTGGTTCAGCATGAAGAAGTTAGAGAGTCTGCTCCCCATTCCCAAATGAGAAACCCACAAGTGAATAAGAAAGTTTGTTTAATCACCATTGAATATGCTTGCCATTGACCTGTACTGTCTGGTCCCTACTGGATCTTTTTCATTTCCTTCACCTACTCTCCCCACCCACCAAATTGTGCAGCCCTGCAATTTCATTCCTTCCCATCCTCACCCTTCTGCTCCCAACCCTCACCTCCTTGTATCCCCATACATGTTTTTCACACACACACAAAAAATCAAACCACCAAAGCGGGAAAAAAAAAAATCAAACCAAATCAACTGAACACAAAACTCAAAGGATTGATGTTGCATCTGAGCTGACTCATCGCTAACCTTTCTAAGGCAACTGCTCATCTTTCTCCCACGTAGCTGCTGGTAGGTTCAAATCAGCTGCTTTTAGAATAGCAGCACAACTCCTATGGACTCTCTCACCAGTTGCTGTTATTGTTAAGTACTGTCTAGTCACCTGCAATTTAGCGTGACCCTAAGTACATCAGCTCTGAATTCTATCCTGAACCAATTTCACTGTCTCTAACACATCTTCCTCCATTACACCAGTCACTGAGTCAATTCATCTCATCCAGGGTCTTCCTCTCTTACACTGTCTCTCCACCTTTCCAAGCAAGATATCAATCTCTAAGGACTGGTCCCTTCTGGCAAGATGCCCAAAGTATGTGAGATGGAGCTTCAGAATCCTTGCTTCCAAGGAGCAGTCTGGTTTCACACACTCCAGGTCCCACCAGATCTCCAATTAAATAAGTCAATCACAAAAGGGTAAGTAGTGTATAAGACTAATGTTATAAAAGTCTAAAGAAAGGTTTACATGTAGAATCAATCTAGTCTGGTTACGAGGAAGTGGAAAAGGACAGTGTGGAAAATTGCTAAAATAATGAATACTTACTGTGATGAGTGAAGGGCAAGACAATGTGAAATGAATATAAGAGCAGACATAAGGTTTATTTTAACTGTTATTGGTCAAACATTCTTCTAAGTGTCATAACTGGTCTGTCCATTTGCTGTACAGAGGTAACTCATGGTTGCTGTGATGCTGAACACTGTGACACTGATGTGTCAAATGCGATAATAGTTGTCCATGGTGGACAGTGTTTGGTGGAGCTCCCCAATGAAAACAAGCTTGGAAGCTGGAATGGTATCCACTTCCAAAATAGCCTGCCTCTAGAAACTCCATGAACTTGGAGAAATAAAGAATGTTATATAAGGGTTCAGGTTTTTCATTCAGAGGATCTCTATGAGTCGGCTACAACTTGATGGCACTTAACAATAACAACATTGTGGGAAATATAGATGAGTGACTGTTTGGGGGAAACCCTGAAAAAGTATGCTTTCAAACATACACTCTAATAATAATTTTTTTAAAAAGTAACAAATTGATGCATTGAACATTATTATTGTTGTTATGTGCCATGGAATCGCTTGCCACTCATAGCGTCCCTATGCCCTGCTCTATTCTGTGCCAACATCACTGTCTCTGACACACCTACCCCCATCTCTCCAGACACTGAAGTGATTCATCTCACTGAGGGTCTTCCTCTCCTGTACTCTCCCTCCACCCTCCCAAACATGATGTCCCTCTCCAAGGACTAGTCCTTCCATATAACATGTCCAATGTACGTCAGAAGAAGCTTCAGAATCCTTGCCTCCAAGGAGCAGCTTGGTTACACCCTCTCCAGGATAAACCTGTTTGCTCTCCTAGCAGTCCATGGTATATTCAAACACTCTTCTCCAGCACCACAGCTCAAAGACATCAATTCTCTTTCTACTGATCACAGAGACTTAAACCATCAAGGGCTGGATAAGGGGAGAAAGATGTTGAATAGAGTAGGCAGAAATAGAAAGGGATGCTGGTGAAGTAGGGAAAGGGGTAGGTCAATACGCACGTGGCAAGGGTGGGTAGCAACACTGAATCTGTCGGTCATTGAACATTAATGACAGAAAAGATCAGGAGTTGTGAGATAATATCAAGTACCTCATTCACAAAGAATGAAAAAGGTAATGAGTCTTAACAGGCTTCAAGTGTTCCATATAGAGGCAGATGGCTGAACAAGGATACCATCTTGTTCAACTCTGCCTCCTAACCTACTCCTGTCAATCCACTTGGCACCGTAGCCAGAACATTTGGAGACCCATAGAAGTAGGAAGGACAATGTCCAATTCCAGCATGAACCATTTAGAGCTGTCATCATCCAAAAAAACTCCAAGATATTTTAGGAGCTAGTTCTCTCTGAGGAAATGTTAGGAAGAGAATCAATACGATAGGAAAGGCAGAAGTTTATGCTTGGAAGAACTGAGCTATCAAAACCAGAATACAGATACTGACTGATATGTGTAGAATTAGTGGTTTGGGTACATGAGTGACATCAGAAGCAGTGGACACTCTGGGCACATGGGTGACATCAAAGACAGCGGACTGGAATAAGAGCCACCTACGGCATGTTTTAAAATTAGGAAAGGTGTGTGTTAGGGTTGTATACTTTCTCTGTGCCTATTTTATCTATATGTGGAGCAAATTATTCAAGAAGCTGAACTGTCATGGAAAATGTGGCATAAGGATTGCAGGAAGTCACTAACAACCTTGAAGCACTTGCTGAAGATCAAACACTGCAGCCTTCAATACGGATTAAATCTCAATAAGAAGAAAACAAAAATTTCCACCCCTGGACCAATCTATAGGTAACAGAGAAAGATTTAAGGCTGTCAATGACTTCATCTCACTTGGATCCACAATCAATACATTTGGTACTAGTAGTCAGGAGACATACTGCACTGAAAAAGTCTGCAGTCAGGGACCTCTCCAAATTACTGTGGAGTAGTGATGTCAGTTTGAGGACTAAGGTGCACCGGATTCAAGCCATAGATGTATTTGCAATGCATATGACAACTGGACAATGACTAAGGACAGAAGCAGAACTAGTGCCTTTGAACTGTGGTGTTGGAGAAAAGTGCTGAAGATTCCTTGGACCCCCAAAAGAACAAATACATATCTTGGAGAAGGTCCATCAAGAGTGCTCCTTGGAGGGAAAGATAATGAAACTTCATCTCAAATACTTTGGGTATGTTTCTAGGACAGGTTATTCCTTAGAGAATATAAAGCTGGAGGGTGGGCAAAGGAGAGGAAGACACTCAACCAGGTGGACTGACACAGTGACTGCAGCATGGGATTGAGTGTGTCAGAGAACACGAGGATGACATAGGGCAGGATATGGTTCAGATTTGTTGTTCATGGGGTCACTATGAGTCATACTTAACTTGACCACACCTAACAACAAAAATCACAGCAACAACTTTGAACTCTTCATGACACTGTCTCATTGGCTCAGATTCACCATGATAGCACATGCCCTTCTCCATTACTTTCTCTCTAAAGGGGATAAGCCATTCCCTTTCTAATCTACTTCTATTTTCTTACATTAAAAGGAAAAAAAAAGAAGAAACAATGAAAATTTTAACTGCTATAGCAGCACTCAAAGACAGACCTTCAATGAGAGAGACTTACACAGTGAGTGCAACAATGTGCTTAACTGTGTCAGAGATGGTGAGGATGGCACAGAACAGGCCAGGATTCAAATCTGTTGTCCATAGTGTCGCTATGAGTCATACATGACTCAATGACAACAACAACAACAACAACAATGACATCTCAGATAAGGGACTAATATCTAGAATTTATAGAACACTTGAGCACCACAATAGGACAAAGGTAAATAATCCAAATGAAAAATGGGCACAGGATATGAACAGACATTTCACCAAAGAAGACATTCAGATGGCTAACAAGCACATGAAGAAATGTTCAAAATCTCTAGCTCTAAGAGAGATGCAAATCAAAACAACTATAAGATATCATCTCACCCCAGTCAGAACAGTAAAATTTAACAGAACAGCAAGCAACAAATGCTGGCGAAGTTGTGGAAAAACTGGAATCCTTATTCACTTTTGGTGGGAGTGTAAAATAGTGCAACCTCTGTGGAAGACGGTATGGTGCTTTCTCAAAAAGTTGCAAATAGAGATACAATTTGACCCAGCAATTCCACTACTGGAATATACCCTAAAGAGACCATAACTGACACCAAAGCAAATATAGGCACACCCATGTTTATCGTGGTTTTGTTCACAGTAGCAAGGAGTTGGAAATAACCTAGTGCCCATCAACAAACAAGTGCATAGAGAAGCTGTAGTATATTCACAGAATGGAATACTACGCTGCATTCAAAAACAAGGAACTCATGCAATATTACTCAAAATGGGTGACCCTGGAGGACATTACGCTGAGTGAAGTATCTCAGTCCCAAAAGGACAACTACTACATGGTACCACTGCTGTAAAACAGGACTGACATTTGGGTTGGGAGGAAACTGAGAAAGATGGTTAAACAATGTATACATTGAAACAGATGAGGGAGAATGAAGGACATCACAAGTTGGAATACCTGTATCAGAGACAGGGGCAGGAAAGGAGGGAGGAAACAGAGGGCCAAGTAAGGTGAAGGGAAAGAGAAGAGTAATAGCAAGGTCCTATTAGACAGTAAATAATGGGATTTTACAATACTTATTGTACAAAATGAAGCATGTAAGAGAGATTGAATGAAAATAACTTTTAAATATTTACAAAAAGAGAAAGTAAGTCCTGGAGGTGGAGGGGATATGTGCCAGGCACTCACCAGAAAGTCACTCAGAACCCATTGTCTGGCCGGAAGTCTAACAACTTCCTTGACATGTAAATTCAAGCTGATTTCTGGACTGACTCAGTATTATAAAGGGCCCTGCTGTCAGAAAATTAAATGTTTCTTAATTTTATTTTATTATTAGTTCCTTTATTTTTAAGTGAAGAAGAAGAAATAAAGTGAAGAAGAAGAAGTAAAGAAGAAATAGATGATTTCTACCAACTTTTACAGTCGGAGATAGATTGAACATGCAATCAAGATGCATTGATAATAATGGGTGACTGGAATGCAAAAGTTGGAAATAGTGAAGAAGAATCAGTAGTCGGAAAACATGGGCTTGGTG